>NC_138380.1:2056445-2077221 GCF_054177405.1 Leptonychotes weddellii | reverse complement strand
TTAAAGATTTTATTTTTTATTTATTTATTTGAGACAGAGAGAATGAGAGAGAGAGCATATGAGAGGGGGGAGGGTCAGAGGGAGAAGCAGACTCCCTGCCGAGCAGGGAGCCCGATGCGGGACTCGATCCCGGGACTCCAGGATCATGACCTGAGCCGAAGGCAGTCGCTCAACCAACTGAGCCACCCAGGCGCCCAGTCATCAGTATTCTTAATGTTGCTTATTTGAAGGCTATGCTTATTTTCTCTGTCTTCTATTAAGATCTATTTTTGTCCCAAATTTTTTAGCAGTTTGACTATGATATATTTATCATATATATTTAGTGCAGTTGTCTTTATTTTTGTCCTGCTAAATTTTTTTAGGGCTTGAATTTGTGACTTGTTGTCTTTCATCAATTTCGGAAAATTCTTGGCCAGTATCTCTGAGAATTGCTTCTGCCTCCATTCTCTCTTTCCCATCCTCTGGGACTCCAGTTATACGTACATGATACCTTTCTGCACAGCCTCTGTGGTGGGCTCTGAGGGATGCTGCTCAGACTGCCCTTAAGGAAAGAATTTGCTATTCACCTAAAAAGGAGTGCATTCAGCTGCAGCTGCTAGCTCAGTGTCGTCAGGGTCCACCTCACATTTTATACCACCGTTATGCTCTCCCTTGGAAGTCTAGTGCAAGATTCCTCTAACAGGTAATCATTGCTCCCTGTTGGGTTCTCCAAAACTTTGTCAGGTTTGCCCATGATTGTCCCTGGCCAAATCCTTCCTCCTCTCCCTTCTTCCTTCACGGGAGTCAGACATGCATCATGGCCCCATTCAGCTTCCTTTCCCTTTTGTATTTCATGGATATTACCCTCAAAAAATTACGTATGCTCTTAATTTTGTTTCAGTGCCTGCTTCCTAAAGGACCTAACTGATACAATGCTTATACTTTTTGTCAAGAATTAGCACATTTCCTGGAAAGAAATAGTGGTGGGGATGTAGAGCACACGATCAATTCATTTTGTTTTTTTGAAGTTATTGGCTCCTTGGTCTTGGCTGCCCCCATTGCTCCCTGATGCCTGCCCAGAGATTTTGCGGTTGTCCTTAGTGGGAGGATGGTCTAAAACCAGCTGTCACACCATAGCCAGAAGTGGAATCCCTCCCACTAGGCTGTATTAACTTTCAATTCACATTTGGTTAGCTGCTCTTAGGGTGTCCTACGGCAGTCTTAAAATCGCCATAGGAAATATAAAAGGGGGGTATCCCTGTAGTCCATGATGGCTGAATAAATCTTTATGAAGAAGTTAGGCCTTCCCTAAGGGAAGTCTTGGATCAATATAGCCATATTTATTTATTTCAGAGCTCACATCACTTTTCCATGAAGTTGTTCCCCCTAAATCACAGGAATTTCTTCCCCAGTGGAATTAGTACATTTACCTAGGATTACTGAGCATCCACCCTGTGCCAGGCACTCTGCCCACGGGAAGGACACAGACCACAAGGCTTCAGCAACACAACAGAAGCAAGGTCTAAAACTTGGTCTTTATAAAACATATTCTTCTGCCCTTAAAAGAGATGCACACATAGCTAAGCCAGGGAAACCAGCATTCTTTTCTTTTATTCTGGAATTCCTTGTTCTTCAGATAAAAACAAATGAACCACTAAATGTTAGCAGAGCTGTTTGTCACACTAGGACCCCAACAAGAATCTAGCAGGCTACTTGGGTACATGGCAGGCTTCTTACACTTCCTACTCGTGTGGCTGTAGGCAAATGACTTCATTTCTGGACCACAGTTTTGCCTCCTATAATATTGAGTTATTAATAGTATTCATCTCATAGAGTTGTTGTGAGGATTAAATGAGTTATTTAACAAAGCAGTTAGAATAGTGCCTGGCATATAGTAAGCACTAAATAAGTGATTGATGCTTTAATACTATTATTAATATCACTAACAAAGAGCATTTATGTTCTCAGAGGTGACTGGTCTTACTGAGATCATAACCACTGCTAATTAATCATCACTAATAAAAACTATCTAGTGATGGGATTATCTTAGATGTATGTGATCTTTTCTATTAAAAATAAAAATAGGGGTGCTTGGGTGGCTCAGTCGATTAAGCATTCAACTCTTGGTTTCAGCTCAGGTCATGATCTCAGGGTCATGAGATCGAGCCCTGAGTTGGGCTCCATGCTCAGCATGGAGCCTGCTTGGGATTCTCTCTCTCTCTCTCCCTCTGCCCCTCCCCCCACTCATAGGGGCTCTCTCTCTAAAATAAAATAACTAAATTTAAAAATAAAAATGGTCTGATTTGAGCAATAGGACATTATACAATGCTAATACTGCCTTAAAAATATCTATAAATGTCACTGCTTTGCGGCATTGTCCTCACTCACCCGGCTGGCTGTTTCTTCTGCTTTCAGCTATGTAGGGCACACACACTCAGAAAACACCATTAGGGAGATAATGGTCACATAAAAGCTAGCAGGACAATGATAGCCTGTAAGATTTTTGGCAAGGTCATCATTTAAGTTCACTGGAAAACTACTCTAAGGACAATGTCGAGAAGTCACGTGGGGGACAGAAGGCACTTCAGACAAAAGGGCTGCTATGCCAAGCTCAGCCAGTGGAGGTTTCTGTCCTCAGCCCCCGAGCAAATCAAGAAAGTTGGAGCCACAAAGTTGGAGTCCACACTCCTCAGAGGAAATCTCATAAGGCAGTGGGACACGTAAAGCTGACAGCAGCAGGTCCACCAAGGCTAAGAGGGGTGGGATCCTGCCCTACGGACTCCCTGATCCCCAAAGCCCTAGGACAGTGCTGCAAAGTTCCTAGGACACTCCGGGGTACATTTTAAAAACCATGGAGATAATAATTTAAAAGTCTTTCATTAAAAAAATAATAATAATAAAAAAATAAAAGTCTTTCATTAACTATAAAATGCTACTCAACATAAGGTCTTCCAAGTTCTAAGTCATAGTAGTAATATTATTGGTGGTTTGATCTAACATCACACGTTTGACAATATAGCCATATTTTGAAAATAGCAGTGGTTTGACTATGTTAATAATCAAATGGATGTCATTGGCGTTAGTGACTGACTTTTTGTGCCTTAGTAGGAAGAAGGAATTGCCGGTCTAGTATTTATGCCAGTCTTCCCCTCGGTTACTCCTGAGCTACAGTCAACATCTTTACTGTTGTAACCTCATGTGAATATACATTGTGTCAATACTGTTTGTATCCAGTCTCAGCATTCCTGGAAACAGGACAAGAGTCTGTCCAGTGGAGTTTTGGGGGCAGATTGAGCATTTCCCTGGAAAAAAAGAGCCTTGGAGCCAAGAACGTCTGTGCTCAGATTTATCAAAGATAGGGTCAAGAATTTTCAAGTTTGCCTGACATGAATAGAAAACAAAACAAAACAAAACAAAATTCCAGAAATGATGTTTCTGATTTGTCAAAAGCCGTTCAAATCATTGTCACAAGACAGGTTCTCTAAGAACTAGAACCCAAGACAGAGATTAGTCTGCAAAAGTTTTAGGGAAGGGGGGGCTTCTCTCAGAACTCTTAAGCATAGGGGGAAGCACAGACGGCAGAAAGCTGGGTTACAGTGCACAAGCAACAGAGACATCACATAATCCCATGGGGAGTTCGGAGTCTGAGCCGGTCCCGCAGCGTTGCCCCAGTCGAGAGAACAGGGCATCCCCTCTGACCAGTCAGGGGATGTGAACTGTGCCCAGACGGGAGGGGCATGATCTTCGTGAGGCATCTCGTTTGGCTGAGGGCAGTTCCCTGGTGGTTGCTCAGCTGGGAGCCCCCAGCAGGCCCGGCAGCTGGGAGGGAGGATGGGGGCCTCACAGGGAAGGGACTATGGGTGTGGGTGGTACACCACGGCGCTCGCTGTAATGTGCTGCTTGCGTGTCTCAAACATACTTGCTTCACATACTAAGCTTACCCTGCACGGGAAAAGCTCCGTGCATTTGGATGAGCCTCTGTTCTTGGGCAAACATTGACCAGAAAAGTTAGGAGACCACAAGCCCTGCTGCTGTAGCCATCTTGAGGCTGCTACAGACACTCATCATCTCCCCTCTCCCCTGGCTAGCACCCCTGCTGATCTAGGCCGGTTATCTGTTGGAGGAAAACCAGATCCTCATTTCTGGTCATTGTGTTCCTCTTTGGCTGTAGCTGCTACACTTACCCATTTACCATCCAAGCTGGGCAGAGCACCAGGAGACGCTCCAGTGAGTCACCAGCATCCCAGACAGATTCTCCATGGTTGAGGAGTTCTGGAAAGGACCAGCGTCCACCATCGTCTTGTGCTTACTGCCATGACTTCTTTGGTAAAGGGGGGGTGCTTCCATCCAAGGAGATGCTACGCCATATGCCCTCTATCAGTGGACCTTTCATTAGTCTACAGGCATGAAGACTACTTGGAGTGTGTGTTAGTCCCAGTCAGGATGAATCGCTGCCCCTTTCCCCCGCCCATGGACTGGCTGGCAAGTCTCCTCAAGAGGCAGTGCTGGGTGGAGCAGGGTCAGTGTCTGTTGCTGTTACGTCGGGCATTTGGCTGCTGGCACTGCTAGAAGCTACATCAGCCTTGGTGGGAGGGACCCAAGCCAGGGGCACGGGGACGGCTCCCACCCCGGCCATGATGACTGTGCACGGGCCATTGGGCCAACCCTGCGGTGATCAGCGAGAGAGGCTGGCTGAAATCACGTGGTGGAAGTTTGGGGTATACTTTAGGTTTTAATGCCTCATCCATGAGGGGTATTCTCTGGTGGAAGTTAATACCTGAAACAAAGATATTTACACGTTGTGCTCACTGCCATATGTCCATCCAGAAGCCCGATGTCCTTGTCCCCAGTAGAAAAATCTTTCTCCTCCATAACTCCCAACAGAATCCATTCAGTTCTATGATCCTTAAAATCACTTCTCCAGAACTTCTCAGATGCCTGAGCTACTGTTCCTACGGCCCCCTCCCACTGACACACCATCTCTCCTCAGACGCACAGAATCTCTAACGGCATGCCCAGCGCCAGGCTGGGGCTGCCCGCACCTCACCCAGGACCAACGGCATGGCCCTCATTTCTGGATGCCCCAAAATCCCATTTCTGAGTCTGTGCCCACGACCACCCCTCATATCACCCGTAATAGCAGGTTCTCCAGCAACAGGCTGTGAGACGGGGACCCGTGTGCAGGTGTGTGGGGAGCGGAAAGGGCAGAGAGCAGGCGACCTGCAGAGTCACTGCAGACAGGGGCTTCAGTAACTGGTCCTCAGAGAACCCCGAGTTAGGATGAGCTGCAGAGCTACCCCAACCCCGGTGGGGGGTTGGGCCTTCACGCCCCTGATCAACCCATCAGCCACCGTGCGGCATCGCCAGGAAGGGGTCCCAGCCTTGGGCTAAGCAGCTCTTCCAGCTGAGGACACTTCACGCAGAGCATGAGCTTTCAGGGCCCAGCCTCCTGCCCAAGGGGAGGGTACATCCCCCACGTGAGGGGGTCTGGGGGACGCATCACTGCGTCCACCACCCCATGTTGCAGGGAACCCCTCAGAAGCCTGGAGTTTCAATATAGAGATCGCTATGTGCGTTCATTCATTTCATTTCCATATTTATTTTATTCTTGGGGTGAAAGCTGGTCCTGTCACTTACTGCTTTGTGATCGGTCCCGATGGCCACTCCTGTTAAATGTGGGTCTGATAGGATCTCATTCACGGAGGGGTTTGAGGCTGAAAGAGAAAACGCATGCAAACCTTTAGCGTCGTGCCTGGACCCTAGGAAGAGCAGTTCACAGAAAGCTAACTTCCACAGACAGTTTTTCACCCTAGAATGCCTTTTCTAGACATGTGGGGGTGAGTCTTGCCGCCAGGAACCCTACTGGCCTCGCTCTTATCTTTCCTTCCCAGCTCTGACCTCTGCTCCCAACAGCCATATCTGGGCCTCTCCACTGTGGCTGTATTTTGACAAGCACTTTGGGAGGAAAGATGGCAGGGGGAGGAATGTCAGACGTGGGTCTCACCCAAGGATAAGATCCAGCAAGGACCAGCCCAGCCGAGCTTCAGCCCGGGGTCCCCCTGCAGCTCCCAGTCCATCGCAGGGAGGGGGCTACCAGGGGTTCCCAAGCAGAGAGCCACTGGGGCGCTGGGAGGCGCTGCGGGTGGAGGGCACTTGCCGTTTAGACTCTGGGATTTCTTCCCAGGAGTGTAATGGTCCTAAGGACAGTCTGTCTAGAGAATTCTAAAGAAATCACTTTTCAATACTGATGAAAGGCTATTTGATCTGCTAACATCCCCATTTGGGGAAAGCTGAATTCCTTCCCTCCTTTCTCTTTGTGCATCGTCAACTCCAGCCTCGTCAGAATACTTTCCACAGAACCAACTTATTTTCCCTGGTTTTACCACCAAGATATTAGCAAGAAGACTCCACTAGGAATTTCCTAATGGATGGTAAATCACTGTTTGGGGCGTTAAAGAGACTAATTAGGTCATTTAGTAAAAGTGCTGTCATGTAGCGAGTCTGTTGCTGACAACCATATTTGGAAACCCACGGGGGGACAAATTAACGTGACTAATTGTGTCCAACTTCAGGGCAAGAAATGGAAAGACCTCTTGTTATCTGAGGCAAAAGCGAAGTTTCTCTCTGTCAACTGCCCTTAAAATAAGATAAGTCCAGATGTAACTACCCTTATTTGCAGTAGGCTGACGACTCGGCTTGTCAAAATTGGTTGAATGTCCAAATTAACTTGAAGTTAATCCAACCCTCCCTCAAAGGCCTATAAGAATCAGATCACAAGTCTACATAATAAATTCTTTGTGCCAGGAAATTGTTTTAAAGTAATAATGTTTAGGTAAGTAAAGGAAAAAAGGCTTCCTACTGAGAGATATTTTCTGAACAAAATTAAATATTATAAAACCATATTATTAAATTCTGTCAAAAAGGTATTAATCTTGTTACTTTGGCATGGAAGTCTTGGCTCTCTGCACTTAGGGGCCACTGCAAACTTAACCTTTCCTGTTATCTCATAGCCAACATGCAACATGGGGTTGGAAACAGTGAAAGAGAAAATCAGAAAGATTTGAAGCATCGTGAGTGTGACAATAACTTTGTGAGTGTGGAACTTGTGAAGTTTGCATTTAAGGGGTATACTTTAGGTTTTAAGTTTGCATTTAAGGGCATTTTGGAAGTCACAGGAAAGGCAGGCCATCCCTGCACACACATGTGCGTGCACACACATACGTACACACACCTGCATGCCCCCCGTGCACACACCCCCACACACCCACGCACACACACACACCCATGCGAGCCCACACACACACACGTGCACATGCACCCACATACAAGTGAGCATGCACACACGTGCACACACACCCCCACATTCTCTTTTCTTTTTTTTTAAATTTTATTATGTTCTGTTAGTCACCATACATTACATCATTAGTTTTTGATGTAATGATCCACGATCCATTGTTTACGTATAACACCCAGTGCTCCATGCTCCCATCACCGGGCTAACCCACCCCCCCACCCCCTCCCCTCTAGAACCCTGTTTGTCTCTCAGAGTCCATATTCTCTCATTCTCTTTTCTTGTTGTTTCTTTTCATCTCACCCTGGTGAAAATATGTGCATTTTCACAGTCACCTGTGAAGACCGCTGGCCTTTCAAATGATACATTCTGGTTGAGCCCTGGTGACGGCCGACCATTTCTCCACGGCTGTGATCACCTTGAGCAATATCACTTTGTCACAGGCTGTGTGCAAACTGATTATCAAGTTACTCTGTTTGAGATGACACCTTCCCTGAGCACCCATTCCGGACAGGTGCTGATCTGGGAAGGGTCAAACATGCCCCTTCCACCCCTTCAGACTTAGGATATAGTTGAGGATTTAGGACACATTTATAAAAAGGAAATAATACAAGATTGCAAATGCTATGTGCCGTATCAGCGTTGTAAGAACTAAGTTACTTACACACTCTGTCCTGTAAAAACCTGACTTGGACCCAGGTTTACTGCGGCCACAGGAAATCATGTCTCACACACAACTTGAGTCAGGTTGAATTTCCTGCCTCCACTGTGGGGACACCGCACCAGGAATCACGACATCTGTCTTGGTCCTGTCGTGAGGGAAGGGTGTGACAGGAAATCACCTAAACTCTGGGTGCCCTTGTTACCTCATCCACAGAACAAACATGGTCACGATAACTGCTCCTTCGCGGTCTGAGACACGGGGTCCACCTTTCCTTCTCCTGTGTTCCCGGTCCTGGCGCAGGGCCCTCGCCACGCAAGCTGACGGAGCCAGGGGCTGCAGAAGGTGACGCTGGACGGCACCAGGGGGGTCCGTGGTGTGTGCCGCGGGAGAACCCGCCATGAGAAGCGTGCTTTTCTAACACAAATTCCTCCTCTAATCTGCCCTTAGCTTATGTTTTCCTTGTTGGCATGCCTGATTTATTAGTTCTCAGCCTCTCCTGTGTGAGCCCATCAGGGTTCCCTATGCTTAATTGAATCCACATATGCCTCATTTCGTTATTTCTGTCGGTGACTCAAGCTGGATTTACCATAAGGTGACTCATCAAGCCCAGGTGCCAACTCAGTCTCCCAGGACCACAGCGAGTCAGAGATGCACTCACAAGGTCCCCACTTCACCTTCTGCTCACCTCGACGGGAATGTGCCCAGGTCAGCCCACATCCTACGGCTTTTCCAGAAACATCTGCACTTGGCTTATTCTTAAAGGGACCGGACTGCCATTTCCTAAAACAGAGCTCGGGTCCGGACCCTAATGACTGTGAGACCTTTGCTGGAGAAAACAGGACCACACTGGGGACAAATGAACAAACTAATTGTGATACAGGTAATAAGTAATTTACACATCACTTGTGCCTTGAGGACATCACAGGAGACACAAGGACATTGGTTTGCAGTTGATCAAGAGACGAAGAGGGGACAGAGGGGGTCTGGGGAGGAAAGTGGGAGGGTTGTATTTTAAATGAAGAAAATATGGGTCTAAAGGAAGCTGAAGGACGGAGGCCCGAGGAGGGCACCAAGTGTGTTCAGGCGTGCCCCTGCTCCCTGATTGTTGTGAGGGGTGCCGAGCGTGCCACCCAGACCTGCCCCCCAGGCGTGATGTCCTGGGCCCCCAGCTTTTGGGAGTGCCACCTGAAGACAGCCCTCACTGTCGGCTTGTCGGGAATCGCCTCCGTGAGACCACCTTGCTTAAGCTCACACCTCCCTCCAGGAACTGTTCCTAACCAGAGACTGATCAACACGCCACATCCCTCACTCAGCCTGGACACCCATCTCCCGGGGCTCCAGGGCTGGCCATGGGCTCCCGGCCTTCCTTGGCCCAGCCCTGCTCCCCACGGGCCCCGCACACGCCCTCCTCAACGCCCTGCCCAGCCGTGTCCACTGCAGGCCTGGCCTCCGGGCAGCCCAGCCTGGGACATGTCCCCACCGTATCCACTCGGACTCCTGTGTTCCAGAGCTGTGTCCTCCACGTGTGGCCTCTAACCACCAGCATGAGACTCACCACGAGCCCTTGTGAAAACGCAGCTGCCTGGGCCGCCTTGCAAGCCAGCTTCCCCAACAACGTGCCCGAAGCCCCCGGTTCCAACGAGCTCGGCCGGTAGCTTCGCTGCAGACGGAAGTCAAGAACCACTGTTTCAGAAAGTGCGGGGCGAGAACGATGAAGCGTCACAGGGCTTCATCTCTAAGTCACCCGCAAAGGAGACTGGGCACTTTATAAAGTGCTCGCCCCATTCCAGGAGAGAGGCTCCTGACGTTTTGCGTCATGGCCCCTATTTGTCACTACAGACTCTGGGGCATCCGTTTTAAGCGAAGTCTGTGCATGTGGGCTTCTGTGAGCTCTCCGGTGGGGGCTGTCACTCTCCTCCTTCCTGTCCCCTTCTGGGGGATGGCAGGGGATGGGTGTCCTTGGAGGGTATTTTTAATCTGTTTTGGTGGCATGCAGATAACCCACTGAATCCTATAATGACGTCAAGTGATTATAAACCTGAGTGGTGTCACATGGCCAACCAACCGTCCTGGGCCACGGTGACGGCTCCTTCCATGGCGCCCACGCATGTTACAGACAGCCCTCTTCAGCCGCTCCCTTTTCCTACAGCCCAGGTCCCCACACACCTCTCACATGCTGCCCCAAACGGCTCTCTCTGGGCAGATGGCTGCCATTCTATTATTGCGTCTCCCTTTGCTGGAGGAAAGAGGAAACAACATGTCTGCATCATTCGATGTCATGTTGTTCTGAAGCCACCTGTTAGGACTTGTCTGCAGGTGGGTGAGTCACCCTCAGTGTTAAGACTCTTGCCCTCTGCGTCTTGGTGTTGACAGGGGGTTCCGTCTCCCTGCTGGGACCCCACTTTCCAGGCCGTTACAAAGTGAGTGAGCAGAGCGGGTCCTTCTTTCCAGCTCTCTGGCTTTGTCTCTGATGGCCACAGCTCATGGGTGCCTCCTTGGGATCCCACCTCGGGAGCTGCAGGGCTTCCAGTGACCTCATGGATTAATTTTCCTACCAGTAATGTATCCAAAGATTACATGAAAGGCAAAGTAAATGACAGGCACCGCCTTCCCAGCACGCTGGTTTGAGAAGCCCAGGACGGCGGGCTGTGGGTCTGGGTGGGCGGGCAGGCGCTGCCTTGCTGTCCTGCACCCTGAGGGCGGCTCGAGCCAGCTGGGGGCAGGGCCCCGGTCTGGCACTGCGGCTGGTGCCCCGGTGACGATGATTTGCTCCGGCATATCTTAATATGCTGGTGAGCGGTGGAGTTATAAATAGAAAATGGTGGTTTTTCCCTTTAACCAACCTAAAATTGTCATAAGGAGGATTACCTCAGACTTTCCAGAGGAGTCAAAAACAAGACAGCAAGTCTCTGGGGACCAAGAACGACTCCAGCTTTTGTGTTGTGGGAAGTGAATCCAGAAAATTATATAGAAGAGGCAAAAAGGACAAACGATCCAAACCGGGTCTTAACGAGAGAAATAACGTGGGCAGCTGAAGCAAATCTAGAAACTTTAGATGAAAATAATGCGTCCGTTTGAATATCCGGATAATTTGGGGAGAAGGATCAGAATTATTTTGCTTTAATTAACTCGACCTCATTAACAAAGTTAGAGAGTGTTAATAAACCCCAAGAATTCTCAAAGAACGTCCGACACTCTGCAGCCGCGGGTCCTCGAGTGCTACCTGATTGTAAAACAAACAGTGCACTATTCCCTCCCTGCTGGATGGTCCCCAGAAAATGTTTGTTATCCATTTGAGGCCAAAGAGCAAAAATAAACATGAGCATATTAATTCACGGTGGGAATGCAGGGCCTCTGAAATGCAAAGATGAAAGGCTGTACTTTTTTTCTCACCTTTCATCCTGAAGTTAACACCTTCAGGAAGCTGGCTTAAAGAGATGCTGATATTTAAGAAATAAACGAGAGGCCTGTTATTACACAACTTGTTTTTACATGGATGTTGCATAGATTAAATCATGCCCTTCAAAACCCCACAGCCCTCACCGCCAGAGTCAGGAGTAACAGATTCAGCGGGATATGAGTCCAAAGTACACCTTGACTCCGTCAGCAGAGCAGATGGTGCCGTGCGGGTGAACTGGTTCTCTGGGGCCGGGGGGCCGGGGGGCTGGGGGGTGGGGGGCGGGGGTTGCCCTGATTTGTAGTATTTTCCCATTTCTGCGGTGTAAACAGTCCCAGATATTTGACCATGGGGCCGCATGAGCTGTCCAGGCCAGCTCCGGTACACACTGGATGCTTCGAAGATAATCAAGTGATCTCGTTGTGCAGGGAGTCGACAAATAGTCATTAATAACTGACTGCATGCATCTACTCATCAGCCCCAGCCTCATCATTAACGTCTGACAGCAGCAGAGTTCTTCGGTTATTCCCAGCAAGAGTTGGAGTTACAGATGGAGAGGGGCCGGGGAGTATAGAGAGGCCCCTCGTGAGTGGCAGACCCCTCACCTCGGAGGGCACATGGGGCTCTTAGTGGGGACAAGCGGCTACTGTAGATGTTTTAGAAGCACCTGCCAGGCCCAGCCTCTCTGAGGAGACGTGACCCAGTGCCGTGGCGCTCCAATGCTCTTGTCCCACTGACCCATCAGCACACCCCCTGCAGGAAGACACTGAGTCTCCATAAGTGCAAAAAAAAATACAGAGTGATGACTTGGTCACTGGCACCTTTGCTTCTTGCCTTAGCCCAAAACAGCAAATCAGACCCAAGTCTGAGAGGAGGGCTCCGAGCTCAGGGTCAGGCTCTCGATGGGGAAGCGTCCCTACAGCAGAGCTGTCAAGAAAGAGAAGGACGCAGATTGCTTAAAACTAATGATGTAATGTGTGGGGATTAACATAAGAATAAAAAAAATAAAAAAATAAAAAGAAAGAGAAGACCGCCTTCCAAGTGGAAAAAAGAAGAGTCAGAAAAAAGGTTACAGTAAGAAGAAGGAATTACATCTTTCCTTCTGCGGGCATCGTGCTTTGTAAACAAGGAAAGGTTAGGGGCATGTTTTCTGGTGGTGCTTCATAGACATCAGAGGGCAACCCGCCCAGCTCCACACGCTCTTCAGGACCAGGCGCCCCACCTGTTCAGAGCACCCCCCCTGCCCAGGCATTTCCCTGATCTCTCTCTCTTGGTGTATCTCTGCAGCCAGGGGGACCAAGACCGTCAAAGCAGGGCTGCAACGCGTCCATCCAGCCTGACGATGCGATTTGTCTTCAAAGAGCTGGAAGCGCTACTGAGTCACAGGCTTGCTTCTCCACATTTTCCGCCCCCCTCCGCTGAACAGAATTTACTTAATTAATGTTTTTCATGGGAGTGTCTCACTGTTCCCATATATTTACTGAACTATTTGCCACTGCAAAGGAAAATGATTGTTTTTATTTATCTGAACTTCTGAATATCTTCCATTGTCTGTTTTACTATTCAAAATTCCTGCACTTTAATAATCTTAGGCTATGTGAGTTGAAAATCTGTGTATATTCATAATTTTATCAAATAATTGTTTACTGGGATTATTTCAGTCTGTAATTGTTTCTCCTTTCCCTTGTGAACATCCAGTGCCCTAGCTCTGCTGCCCGGTTCTCAGGAACGGGAAAGCATAGCATCAGTTCTCCCCCAGAGATGAAAGGGAACAGGGATGCATCTTCACCCCACGCTCTGTAAAATGCTACTTAGTTTGTCTACCTGTTGATCCCTGGGATTGAAAGCTCTACTTAGCACCTGAGACCGACATGGTGAGCTGTGGGAAGTTGCCCCACGAAGCATGTTTGGAGGTCAGGCCTGCAGAAGTGTGTCTGAGTTCGTGAGCAGGCAGGAAGGTGCCCGGGGCAGGAGGGTTCCAGGAGGCTGGGGGTGGGGTTCCGGGAGTCTGGAGGGGTTCCGGGAGGCTGGGGGGGTTCTGGGAGGCTGGGGGGAGCGGTTCCGGCGCTCTCCTTGCTCGCGGGCAACAGCACCATGCCACCTCCGCATGGAAAATAAAGAGCAACACCCTAGCCTCAAAGCTGCAAAATCTAGCAGGGTAAGAAGTGAAACGCAGACAAGCCGGGGTGCCTTCTCGCCACGGCGGAGGATTGCATGCTCTGTCCCGCTGGTTGGATGTGCTTTGCCTTGCTCGCGGGTCAGGTGGGTGCTGGAAGAGGCAGCCAGCTTACCCGAGCTTTGGCCACGCCCGGGGCCCCTGGGGCTGGTCTGTCCATGGGCCCATCAGGCAGTGTCGGGAGGCCTGCAGGGAAGTGCGTTCACCTCAGAAGAGGGGGTGCCCACGTAGAGTCTGCCCCCCGAGGAGGCGCCCCCACACCAGAACCGACCTGGTCTCCCTGGGGGGCATCATCGCGTCACACAGACCAGATCAATTCAGAGGCTCCCGACTCCGCTTCCCAGCTGGGCCAGTGCTGCCAAAATTCATCTCAGCTTCGCCTCCCAGCCCATCCTGACCTCGAAGCCCATCCTGACCCACATCCGCGTGGATCTCCCCTGAGAGCTCAGGACAATGGGTTTTTCGGGAGTGAACTGACAGGTATTTTTTTCAAACCCTCCGTCTACAGAAACATCTCCACAAGCAGAAAGAGAAGGACTAGAGGGAACCTGGTACCCTGGCTAGACTGGGCCAGCAAGCCGGTCTGTGACGTCCTCCCACCGCAAGGCCCACACTGACCGTCGCTGCACCCCGCCCCTGACCCCCGGACCCAAAGCGGAAGGAAGAGCGCTGTGGCTCGGTTCTCCCAAGGACAGCACCGCAAACACGCACATGCAAATAAAAGTACAGGCCTGTGAGGGAGTGCTGAGTGGCCCGTCTGCCCCACAGACCTGACCTCAGAAGCGCCAGGGCAGCCCAGGTCTTTGTAAAGAGCCCTCGATCCGCGTGGAAGTCAAGCCTGAGTGGGCTTCCCAGTGGAAGGAGTCCTGTGTGTGAACCACCTGGTCTGTCCGTTCAGATTACCTTCTTCTCTTGCCAACAACCTTTGCCTTGCGCTTCCAAGCAGGGCCGCTGATCCTAGGATGGCCTTTCTGGCCCCTCAGCTGGTGTCCTGGCCGCCAAGCCTCTGGTCTGCAGGCCCCCTGCCCTGGGCAACCCCCCGGCCTCACATTTCCAGCTCCTCTGTTTCCAACAGACCTAGAACATGTTTCGGTTGCTTCAAAGTTTCAGAATTCCATACGAATTAAAACTAATAAAAAGCCATATAAATCCTAGAAGGAATAAAGAGGGCAGTTGAAAAGTGATTTGCTGAGGCTCTAATAAAGGGTTTAAATTGCTCGGGAGAATGAAAAGTAGCGTGGAGCCAGTTTGGTTCGCTGTTCTAGCTCAAAGGACAATTAAGTGATGCCTAAAACTTCCGAGGGGCAGTAATTACGCCACTTCTTTCCTTTTTACATTAAAGATTCTCTGGTCTGGGTATCTGTGCTGTCGAACAAGTCAGTTCCGTATCAACAGGGAGAGGGGGTGTTGCAGACAGCGCCTCCCTCCAGGAGGGCAGCTGAGATAATTCGGTTCTAAACTTACTGTTGTCCTTCCTAGAAGAGCTTTCATTGCTTAAACGCTCAATGTCAGTGCAACTTGTTAGATAGTCTTAATTTTTTCTCCGCCCTTAGTTCCTAAATGCAAGGCCACTGGAATTGAGGCAAATGTGGAGAGCACAAAGGATGTGCAGGAGGACTGGAGGGCACAGCATTCAGGATGAGGGTTATTTTTTGAGAGGCTCGCTGTCCTGTTTGAGGAAGGATTAAACATATGTCCCCCACTCACCACCTCAGACTCGAGCCTCACTCACTGCCCCCAAAACGAGCCCCTACTTTGGCCAACCACACAGACACACATTAGAATAACAACCAAACAGGTAGAAGGGCGAAGGCAAATTAGGGACTGCCTATAGCATCTAAGGTCACCCTTGCTTCTAGATACTTCTACCGGGTAGGAGTAGTTGAAATCTCTTTAACTGGGGATATTCTGTTCCCCAGTGAGAGGAGCTTACGAGCAAACAGTCTGCGCCATAGGAGGACAGATGGATAGCACCTGGCGGTTTCTCACAGGAAGGTAACCATGAAAGGGGGTATGAGGAGTCCCTCAGGATAGCGTGAACATCCCAACGGCAAGACTTCCCCAGTTCTATAGTTCTGTCCCAGGCCAGCCTGCTGGGCTCCTCAGGGCGTGGGCCTCTGCCATCTCCTCGAGAACCCCACTCTCTTCCATGTGTGCCCCCCAGGGCAAGGCTCCCTGCCGACACTCGGGTCCCATGGTTCACCGGACTCAGACTCTGCTTTACAAGGTGGAGAGGAACCTCATGTCCTTGCAGCCCTTCTGATGGCCCCGACCTCTCTGCCTGGTGGCTGAGGCCAGGCCATGGCTCCTACTCGGGATGATTCCCCCGGGGCCTCCGTGGGGAAAGTCGCGTCTGGATCCAAGCTGCCTTAGGTTCTTTCCTGTGACTGCCTTGGGCAAGAAAGTTACCCATTTATGTCCAGAGACACCCAGGCCCTCCAATACCACGGGCCTTTCCTTAGGTAACACGACTTCACAAAGGCCGTGGAGCTGGATTTATCTGAAAGAAGACTGTGACTCAGTGGCCGCCACCCATTCCCATCGACGGAGGCTCTCCCACAGGGGCTGTTCTCCTTCTAGCTCCTCCCACTAGCCTGCTCCTGGGGACACAAGAGGCGATGACTGTCTCGGGATGAAATCCCCTGGAGAAACCTCAGAAATATGCTTCCTGTCCCTGCAGTTGCGAGCTCTGAAGTCCAGACTGCTTACTGTTCAGGAAGGGGGTTGCCTCCAGGGTCCAGGATCCCCCTGCCCTGACCTCGAAGCTCAGTCTGCCCCAGACCACTGAGGTAAGCAAAGGCTAACAGGGGGGATTTCATCCCCGAGGATAAAGGACAGGTTGTATTTCTGCCTCCCAGTGGAAGTGAGGGGCCTGGGTGGAATAGGGGAGACCCAAAGTGCCCCCTCATGTTAACACATCCAGTGGGAGAGGTGGTGGGAAAGCACCACAGTCCTACACAGAAGAAGCCAAGACCCGGACCCTGCGGGATCAGTGCGCGGGCCACCCTGCCAAGCAAGGCGCCCAACCGGGGGGGTGCACAGAGAAACGGGAGAGGGATGGATGGACCACGTGTCCGCTCCCACCCGGCCGCTGGTGATGGCAATAGGTTTCTTGGTTCTGTCTTACCTTCCCTGCTATTTCATATTATTTAAAAAGCACTTTCTCTTTCCTCTTCCTGTGTACTATTGAAAAAGTCAGTGTGTATTGACGTTGGAAGATTTGCCGTTGATTCCATAGGTTGCCACCCATGGGGGCAGGACTGTGCTAGAATGATGACAGAGTGCCCTTGAGTGCGCTGGCAGTGCTAAGCACGAGAGCTGCATCATGTCAAGGCCATCAGCACGAAGGAGAGTGGCATCGTGCTGGGCAGCCACGAGCAGGACCCCACAGCTGGTCCCTGCTTCGGTCTGCCAGCAACATTTCCTGGCTGCCCTACGTCCTGGCCGTGGGGCAGGCGTGTGCCACTGACTGGTGTACCACCAAGTCTTAAATCCCAGCCAGATGCTCTGTCTGTTGGGTGAACACAGGATGAAAACTGGACAGTGGGCCTCTCTCTCGAGAACTTGAGTTGAGCAGAGGCCGACAGAAGACCATGCTGAGACCCCTGCTGGCACCACCCAGAGAGAAGTCCCCTGGACTCCCGCTGCAGAGATCCCTGGGGGCGGCCCTGGCCCCCGCCGCTCCTGGGGACTGGCAGCTCAGGCGAAGTCAGTCAGACTCCATGCGTATGGCCTGCAGAACAGAACATAAACTAACACGTAGGACCACCCTGCTGACCGAGAAGCAATGGCCTCAGGATTCTTCAGAGAGAGAGAGAGGGAGGGAGGGAAGGAGGGAGAGAAAGGGAGGGAGGGAGGCAGAGCACCTGACGAATGGATCTTTAATCCTGGAACTGAGCTTGGCTGGTGCACGGAGTTCATGGCGGCCTTAATTCTAGGCTGTGCAGGACACATTAGGAAGGCAGGTTACCTGGGACGGCCCGGAAGGTTCCAGTGGAGAGGCTTTTCAGTCCAAGATTTTCATCTGCTTTCAGCAAAGTCCTCTCTTGGTGGACCATGAAAAGAGCCCCAGGAGAATCATCAACACCTTCCTAGGTCCCAGAACTATAAACAGATGACTTCCAGATCCCAAACTCATCCCTCCAGGCATGGGTGCTTTACTCTCTCTGGGGCAGTGGCAGAGGTGAGCTTGGAACCAAAAGTTACCAGACATGATTCTCTGGGTCTTGGCTGGTCTTTCAGTGTGAATTGCTTTTGGGCAACTTCTCTTCCTTATCTTTGGAGAAAGGCCAAGATCGGAGGCAAAAACAAAGTCTCTGAAGCAGATTGCTATCTTGGCTTTTTTGGAATCAACACTTCAGTTTTCCATGGCTGGAAAATAGGGAGAGAATACAACAAGGAGGAAGAACATAAAAGAGATGTGAAGGTTTGCCCTCTTACCTGCCCGTCCACGTGGCCACCACATGACCCTTCTAGTGCCGGGTTTCTGGATCCTGTTGCCCAAGGTTTGGGGAAATTTTCTATACTTTCACCCAGACTCCAGGTCTGGCTCTGAATTTCTTAGGATCCCTGATCTGGGATCTTGATTCCTGCTACTGTATCCCATGCCCCAGGGCATTGCTGTTCCAGCCAAGAGATAGGAGGCAGATGAGCTGCCTGCACCCAACCCATTTAAGGACTCTGGTACCTGTCCACTCCTCAGACCCTTCTCACGGCATCCACTTTTGTCCTCATCAGGAACTGAGTTCTTGGCCATGATCCCTTCTTGCCCAGACCTTCCGTGTCCCTCAGAGCATGCTGGTCTAAATAATTTCATCGTTTATAAAAGCTGTTGCTCCTGTATCCACCCAGGACCCGATGCAACATTTCAATTTGCAGGAGACCATGGTCTGCAGTTGGGTTTTTCCTACAGAAAAGGTTTTAGAGAGTGAGACACAATAAATATTGTTGAATGAGTGGAAGATTGAGTGAATGGATTGTAAACCGTGTCAGATTCACTGAAAATTACAAAACATGACCCCACCGTATGCGGCCTTACACCTGTAGGAGGAGATAGCTGGGAAAGAGTACAACGTATTACCTGAAAGTTCCAGTTTAGGTAATGAGAAGTGAGCATCGGAGCATAGTGTCTGGCACACAGTAGGTGTTTGGTAATATCAGTGCCATTTGTGGGTGGATAAATGAGTCAGACACAGGCAGGAAAGACGATGGGGAGGCTCACAAGGAGCTGGGGAAACGGTGCCGTTCTGGGGGCTCTGGTTTTACAGAGACTCAGTTGATTTTGGCCCATTGTGCACAGTAGTTGTAGGGGAAGGGGTTGATTTCCTGTAGGATTCACAATAGAGACGTAGGAGGACAAGGGGAAGGATGGTTCTAGTTCACAGCCGTGGTGACAAGACCTCCATCTGATGGTGATGGATATTGATTTTTTTTCCTCCTTTTCTTGGCCTGTAATGTCCTAAATCACTTCCTTAGTGCAATTGCCCAAACACATACCCTGGCTTCCACGGCAAGGGACCTGAAGGTTACGGCTCTGGGGGGCGGGGGTGGGGGCGTCCGCATGACGAGTGGCGAGGAGGATCTCGCCAAGACGGGCAGATGGTGCTGAGACAGAGCTCCCCATCCTGCGCAGCTTTCTCCATAATGGAATCCACATTAAAAATGATATTATCTTCACTTTTAAAGGCCCTAATGGATGATATTTATGTCCGTGAAATATGTCCCTGGCCGAACCATACACGGCGTTATGAAGAACGAGCTTGGGGAGATCACTGCTTCAGAGCAAGAAAACAGTTGTGGATGAATTTCTTTTCCAACCAGCCAGTCAGTAAAATATGTTTTAATACAGGCAAAAAGTGTCATTTGTCAGTTTTCCCCACAGAGTATGGCGAGTCGTCGGGCTTTAATGTGATCTGACAGCCTCGTGATATTTTCCGCCATCCTTGTTCTTCGCAAAGTGCTCTGAAAACGCCGCCATCATTTATTTATGGGGCCTGCCAGTTAACTCATGAATAACCAGAGTGTTTCCCAGGGCACCAAGCCTGGACTCTCCCTCCTCCCTCTGGGAAACGCTGCCGTCTGCGTCTCTGTAAAGTCAAGGGCCGGCTTCTCGTGCCCTTTGCCAGACACAGAAGCGAACGAGGACTGGGGCCAGATGACCCACGTTCATAAGATCATCTCAGGACTTAGACTACTAAATTAAATAAATTACAGTATTTACCTAAAACCTCAGATGCTTCAACTCCTTTTCATTAATGACCTAACATTTACCAAGAGGCAAAATGATCAGTTGGGTGCTGAATTAATAGCATTTAATATTAGGGACTCTCTAACATCCAGAATGTCAGTAAAAAAACGGCTCTCTCTCAGAAATTTGAATTCTGACTCCATAATTGAACTCTTGGTAAGAGGGGCCTGAACTAAGTCTGACTCACTCACGTAGCTACAGGTAGTGTTTACCTGAATAAGATCAAGAAATCTTAACAGATCCACAAAATACTTCCATTTTTGAATGTCAAAATAATAATAATAATAGTAATGTCATATTTTGCTCTTATTTCAGCCTAGGACTAACCATACTCACAAAACAAAGAAAAACCATTCCTCAATGATTATGGCTGTTATTAACAACCAAACCAAATCACTAATAAATAAGAACTATCTCCCCCACCAATCTTTAACAACCAACCAAATCGTGAAAGGTGAATGGAAGCCAGTGTGAACCCACTCGGCCACCCACTGCCGCTCGGCGGCTGGCAGACCCGGGGCTCCGGACACTGGGGTTTGGTGTGTGCATGTAACTTTCACAGTTGGGTATCTAAATCTGCATGTTTGCTTGAACTTCAGACCTGTTGCTTTAAATACCCTCTGTGTGAGCACAATGGCGGGACTATGTGTGGACATCCCTTCATTGATCCAAGCGTTTCCATCATAATTCTCCATTTACAGACACAAGATACAGAGGCAATGTGTCTAAAATTACATCATATGCACCCTTTGTCACAGACACCAAACATTTTATTGAAAATCCACTGGAAAGACCTCCTATTTCCCAGGAAAAAGCTTGTGAGATGTGAGCTGGGGCAAGTGGCATTTAATTAATGGACTAGGTACAGAAGGATTTGGGGTTCTACCCTTTGCCTGAGTCTTCACATTTTAGTGTGAGTCTCTACCACACCAAAACCTCTCCTTGACTCAGTCTGGATTTACACACTAGCCCTGAGTGTATTAAAATGATGATTAAAAGGGGCAGAGCAAGATGGCGGAGGA
>NC_138380.1:2040598-2055945 GCF_054177405.1 Leptonychotes weddellii | reverse complement strand
CGCTTACCAGAGCACATACCCTCCCCAGTGTCTATCACCCAGTCATCCCATCCCTCCCAACCCACCCCCCACTCCAACAACACTCAGTTTGTTTCCTGCGATTAAGAATTCCTCATATCAGTGAGATCATATGATACATGTCTTTCTCTGTTTGACTTATTTCACTCAACATAATACCCTCTATCTTTTATTTTTTTAAAGGTTTTATTTCAGAGAGAGAGAGAGAGGGAGTGTGCATGAGTTGGGGGGCAGAGGCAGAGGGAGAAGCAGGCTCCCTGCTGAGCATGGACGTGGGGCTTTATCCCAGGACCCCGGGATCATGACCTTAGCCAGAGGCAGATGCGTAACCGACTGAGCCCCCCACGCGCCCGTTGGCTCATCTTCTGTAAGATGCCATAACTTGCTTTGCTTTGGTGTGCCCTTCAAGACTGTAGATATAAGAATGGTTTTATTTCTGGAAGAAAGTTTTTAAAAATTGCACCCTGAAATGTTCTGTTCTGTTCTGTTACTTCTCTTTGGGGAGACCAATGTGTTTGTGTCCACAGACCTCCTTGGCCTGCCCTTCCAAATCTGACATTTTGTCTCGCCTCCTTTTTAGGCCTTAGAGCAGATCCATTTCATTTTCGTCTCCCTGACCCCTGACAGTGTCTCAGGAGTGTGTCCCTGCTTTGAGCTGTTCCCAGGACAGCTTCCTGTCTATGATGATTCTGTTTTCTGCCTACCCTTCAAGCCCTTCCAGCTCCTGACTCACGCTGACCAGGTCTTATTCTGCATTCATGACCACTGAATTCAAGCGCTGTCCAGCAATTTTATTCTCTTTCCCTAATCATTCCACTCTCCTGCTCTCCTAGACTGCTCTATGGTCTTTTCTTTTTCTCCTCAAACCTCCATACCTGTTCCCTCCCAGCTCCCACTCCCAACACCAAACCTACCTACCAAAGGGCTTACACATATGGCCACCTTCTCCCTGAGATGGGGTAAAATGTGTGGGGTCCCCCATCTGAGGTCAGCCCTCTGTACCCCAGATCCTTTCCCCCACTCAAAGACCTCACCCCACCCCATCTCCCTTATCTGACATCATCTGTTACCTCTCTTAGGATCATTTCTGTTGGCATCCAAATATGCTGCACCCCCATCCTAACTGGAAAGTTACCCTTGACGTCAGTCTCTCACACCCCACATGCATCCACCTGCAGTTCTTGTCAGCTATGCATGTGAGCATGTGCGGAACCAAAGCACCTGTGATGTTAGTGCTCCCGCGGGGCTGGCCCACAAAGCTTTCGTACAAACGGGAACAGTTGCGTCCAGTACTCCCAGTAACCGAAGTCTGTACAGATTTAACTGTCCATGAATCCTTACCTTTGTCTCTTGTCCCTGGTGACTCATTTCATGTGCACTTTTGTTTTTTGGGTGTGAGCTCACATTTTATTTGGGATTTTATTTGTGGGGATTTTTCTGAGGACTGCTTTGAAGTTAGGTCTTTCCAGAGAGGATTTTCACTTGCTTCTTCAAATGCCTGAGTGTCCTCCCAAGCCCAGATCACCATAAAACTAGTATAGCACTTTGTGTTAACTATGCTAGAATTAAAATAAAATTTAAAAAAAAAGAGAAAGACAAAATCTTGGCTTGAGATTTCATGGATCACCAGGTGGTCTATGTGAATCTGAAATACAAGAATGTATGAGGATGGTGTTTGGTTTTGAAAACTCAGAGTAGCTATTTTTGCCCCTTTTGCTCAAGATAGAAAACTAGCGTTCTCTTAGGAGATACTTTTCCTAATTCATCTGAAGTCATTTGGTAAGGACCATAAAAGTTTATGAAGGTAGTTCCTCTTAAATTCCCTGCCTAAGGCTAGTCTTGAGTTTTGTCTCTGATCCTCCATGCCCCTGGGAGCCAAAGGTCAAGTTCACCTGGTTTATCAAATCCCCTCAAAGCAGAATTGGCTTCTGTCTTGTTCTTACTTCTTTGTCAGCCCTGAGAAACCAAGAATTCAGTGTCGGGTGTCCCTATCACTGAACCCCTCCGGCCTGCCTTGGATGGGACCCCATATCCTGGCCCCTCTGCTGGCTCAGTGGTCATTTTCATGGTTGCATCGGACTCTCCCGGACACTGAGCTGGCCATGTCCTCTAACCCTGCCTGCTCCCTTGTGTCTTCTGCCTTAGGCCAATCTCTGGAGGTAGATCTTGTGTCCTGATCTTCTCCAGTTTCTGTCTGTTGCCACACATGAACAGAACAGCATACTTCACAGGTAAATCCTCAGTTACAGCATAGAAAGATTTGAACTTCAGCTCTCAGCAACGTAAGCTGGCATGAGCCAAGCTCTGTGAGAATGAGCTCGGCCGGTGAATGGGTAAGGCGGGGCTTCATATCTCAAATGGAGCGTCAGCGAGGGCCTGCTGGAAGTCTTTTGTGCAGATTTATATATACACACTGAGTTTCAGAAGACATAACGAGTGCTGGAGGACTATCCCACATAAACCCGCAGAAACGGCCGACCTCTGCTTGGCAGTCCTCACAAATGGAAATCAACATGAAAAGGAATAGAAGCAATCACACACGGAATCAGGGACTTCGTCCAGTGTTTACAACTCCCGCCTCCCAGGAGCCTGGCCTTTCCCATAGCTTTGGAGGATAGTTGGAGAAAGAAAAGATATTGGTCATCATTTTAAAAAGAGATAAAGCAAAACATGAAAGAAAAAGAGACCTGTATTTAAAAAGCTGGGCATATTGTGAATTGTGTGCTTGTTTCCTGTGGGGGGTTGCCTCGCATAGCGTAGGCTAGGCAGAACATAGTTCTGCTATTGGTGGGCCTCTAGGATTGCTCTGTATATGTTACCAGAGGCCCTTCGATACAGACGTCTGCAAATGAGTAAGCAAAAGCCTTGTTGCTATTGTTGTTTGTATTCGTTTAAAGCTAACTTCTCAGACATAATTCATACAGAGCCTGAAGTAGATGATGAAAATAGTGTCCACGTTGAGCTGTTGGCACCTGCTGCCCCAGCTCCTCTCCCCAGTTGGTGCACTCGTGCAATATGCCACTGGAGAAGAGTGGGCAATGGAGCCCCAGGCTTAAGAAGGGCAGGACCAGCCCCAGCAGGTCCATGAGGTGGGCTGATCTTCCTTCCCCTTCATCTGCTCTCCCTTCACCCTGCTTCCCCTCCCCCCTTTGATCCATCGCTTCCCTTCTGACGGATACACCTTCGTCCCGTATCTTACTGACCAATGTGTTCCTGAAATTCTGTGTGAACATCCAAGCCCTTGTCAGAATCCCTGACAGATGTGAGGTTTGAGCTGAGCTTCTTCTCTTGTCTTTGCTCTCGTGGTGTAAATAAAATACAGAGTAGTCTATTTTCAAGTACCAGGTGAAACAGAGGATTCTGAGAAATCAGATGGCTCACAGACTATAATCAGCACTGTTTTCATAGTATACAAGATTGGGTAACCTATTAACAAGTATGAATGGAAGAGAAATGTCATGAGTTCAATATGGAGATTCTTCTCTTTGTCAACATGTAAAAACTGGAGTTCAACATGTATTAACGAACCTGTGACTCTTATACCTACAAGCCCGTCCCTCTGAAAAACCGTTGTGTTGAAAAATGAAAAGATTCATGACGGTCATAAGCTTTTGTTAGTTTGAGAGGTTCAACAATCTATTACTATGTAACAAATTACCACAAACTTAGTGGCTTGAAAGAACAACCTTTGTTAGCTCATGGTTTCTGTGGGTCAGGAATCCAGGCATGGCTTAGCTGGACCTTCTGTTTCAGGGTCTCTCGGTCAAGGTGTTGTCTGGGGCTGTGTCTCATCTGAAGACTCGACTGGGGAAGGATACACTTCTGAGCCCACTCGTGTGGTTGTTGGTGGGATTCAGTTCCTTGGGGGTCAGCTAGAGGCAGCCTTCGGTTCTGCTCCAAGACGGCAGCTTATTTCATCAGGCGTGCGAGCCCAGGAGTCCGTAGAGAGACAACTGTACAGAGACATCCCATCTGTTTTATTTTATTCGTTAAAAGCCAGTCACTAGCTAGGGCCCACACTCCTAGAGCATGAGTAAGAGGCTGCGGCCACTGATGAGCATGTTTGAGAATTGCTACCCCAGCAAGGCCTGCCTGCATTCCAACGCTTAGAGGAAGGCAGACGCCACTACGCTTCCTCGTATTCGGCTGTCTTCATCGGGTCTTGGCAAGGGAGGCGCTGTCCACTGGTCATACTCACACTGGAACTGTTGCATGAGAGCAGAGACGCTCGAAGACTTTCCAAGTGAGCCTCTCTCAGATCGGGAGTGGGCTGGAAGGCTGCAAGTACTAAGGGAGTATGAGTCCAGCCTGGGAATGCTTCGTCACGATCAGAGACAGATTCTCAAGGTCTTGAGACATACGTATCAGCACTGGCACATGGCTGGGGATTTTATGTACTGCAGTAATCCCCATAAAATCCTATATCTTTAATTATCCAACCCGCAGAAACTCTTAAAATGGATGATTAAGTGGGAGATAATGAATGACTTTCCATGCAAACCTGCACATTTGCCAGTGGAAATCATCGGCTAGGAAGTTGCCCAAGTGCTCATGCTGGCTGGAGAGTCTGTCTCCTAATCTTCCAGAGGCTTGGGAACCTCCTGTTTCTGACATACCCAGGTGCCCTCCATCTGCAGCATGCCAGTCCTGAGCACCACCATTTGGCTGAATAGGTTGGCTTCCCCGGGAAGGCAGGGACGGGATGCTTGCTATAGCTTGAAGCCGACAGCAAATGATGACCCGGCAGCCAGGTGGGAGAACTCTTACTGTGCACCAGAAAGCAAAGGCCGGGGAAGTGTCTTGTTCCCCCAAAGCCAGAAGACTCCTGAAAGCAGTTGTTTTCATTCCAGTAACTTTTCTTTAGACTTTGAGAGTGAGTGCTCCCCTGTAAGAAGCTTAGCCTGATTCTCTGCTTTTCTTCCAGTGGAAACAATTGTGTGTGTGTGTGTGTGTGAGAGAGAGAGAGAATGTGAGAATATAAGATGTTTGTTGTTAAGCTGTGCTGTCTGTCCCAGAATTAGTGCCCCAACAGTAAGCAAGGATAACACCAATGTTCCCACACCACCAGCATTGTTCACAGAACTATGACAACCCTAAAATGTGTACAGAACCACAAAGGACCCCAAATAGCCAAGCAGCCTTGAAAAAGAAAAGCAAAGCTGGCGGCATCACAATTCCGGACTTCAAGCTCTATTACAAAGCTGTCATCATCAAGACAGCATGGTACTGGCACAAAAACAGACACATAGATCAGTGGAATAGAATAGAGTCTCCAGAAATGGACCCTCAACTCTATGGCCAACTAATCTTCGAGAAAGAAGGAAAGAAGACAGTCTCTTCAACAAATGGTGTTGGGAAAACTGGACAGCCACATGCAGAAGAATGAAACTGGACCATTTCTTTACACCACACACAAAGATAAACTCAAAATGGATGAAAGACCTAAATGTGAGACTTGGAAAAAAAAACAAACAAAAAGCTCCAGTGTTCCTGAGAAGCAGATTAGAGCACCTTCTGTGATTGGCCGGTTCCGAAGGGCGGCCACAATGCAACTGAATGTACCACTATTACAACTGAAGGTAGATGCCCCGACTCTCGGAGATGTGGTGTGTCTGTGCGTCTGTCTTCAGGAGGAGGGTTTATGTGTTTCTTTATTCGTACATCTTATCCTAAGTGGGGCCTCTTACTACACAGAAGGCAAGGAAAGGTGAAGATTTCACAGAAGTGGACAAATCAAATTATACTTTGATAAATAATCACCCTGGTGAGGTGTTAGGGACGGTGACCCCTGGCTCCATCACATAACCTTCTAGTGAGTTCCTCTTTATTACTTTGGGATTAATCAATGGATAGTCAGTAACTCACAGACGTCATTGGTGATGACACGTTTCATGTAGCCTAAGTCAGGTTTTGCTCAAAACGGATCTGCTGGAATAGAAGGTCACCCCGCCGTCGGCTGAACACCCTCCCTGCAGTTAGAGCTGAGGGCGGGCTCCGGCTGTTGTGAGCACAGCCTTGTCGTGCCGTGGCCTGCTTGGTGGCTATCTCTGCAGGATGAGGGTCTGACCATCTCGTCGCCCTCCCTCTGCCTCCAGCTGTCAGCTAGCCGGATGGACCGCCCCTCCTCTCATCCCAGAACCCTCTCCCCAGCACTTAACCTGCTTTCCACGCAGAAGAAAAGCTCCTGTGCAGCAAGGCTCTGGCCTCCACGCGGAGCACAGCGGGGCCCTGACTCCCTGGGTCTCCTTCCCACTCACACCTCACCGCTCGCCCCCTGCCGATGAGGCCTGAGCCAAAGCACTCCTTGCAGGGTCAGCCGGGTGGCTGCTAGGTGGCGTCCACTGTGTGGGTGTGAGGCAGTGGGGGTAAGGCTGGTCTTCCAGAGGAAGGAAGGGTTGAGCCTTCGCAACCCAGTCACCCGGTGAGCACTGAGCATTTGTTACGTGCGGGCACTGGGCTTTGTGGCCAGAGATGAGAAAAGAGAAGACTGCCCTCAGGGGCAGTCCAGCATGCAAGGAAGTGGACACATGCATGCCATCACTGGTGGTGGAAAAAGGTGTATTTGGGAACATCAGTGCACTCTGGGCAGCCCAGCTCTGGGATGGCGTCCTGTGGAAAGTGTCATGTGGTCAGGTGAATTCATTTTCGAGAGCTGCCCTAACCAAGCACCACAGACGGGGTGGACAGAGACTTAATTCTCTCTGTCCTGGGGGCCGGGTGTCTGAGATCAAGCTGCCCGCAGGGCTGGACCTCCCTGGCCTCTCTCCCCGCATCCTCACGTGGTCGTCCCTCTGTGTGTGTCTGGGTCTTCATCTCCTCTTCTTCTGAGGACATAAGGACCATTGCTCTGGTTCAGGACCCACCCTAACAGCCTTACCTCAGTCACCTCTTTAAGGCTCCGTCTCCAAATACAGCCACATCTTGAGTCCTTGAGGTCAGGGGCCAACATACCAGTTGGGGGGGCGGTCACAATTCAGCTCATAATACCAGGGTTTTTAAAGAATGATAGATTTCTAGGCAGGGAGGAGACAGTAACATTTCTGGGGGGCAAGGAGGGGGGCGCTGACAATCGGGGCTGCCCCCTCTCAGTCCCCAAATCCAAACCCCTCTTTCCCAGCTCCGTCTACAGCTGAGGAGGGGCCTCTGATAAGGAGAAAAGGTTTTCTTTTGCAACCACGGCATCTTTCAGAGGAAAGCTTTAATAAATAGGTTCAACATGGTTTGATACCCATTTATAAGAAGATACTAAAACAAAAATTAGAGGTAAAACATCTATTATATCAACATATAATCTGTTTGCAACTTAGGCTAATGACAGTCTTTGAACCTGTCATTTTTAGGCCAAAGGCGATACCAACATTAGAAAGGGGAAAATGATCAAGCCAGGTGTTTCCTTCCACAGGACGGTCCCAGCATTTCAAAGCTGCGGAGGGACGCGTACGCCGTGGGGTCTGTGCCCACTGAGCAGACCCAGTCCCTGCGGACAATGCCAGGCACGCCCTTCTGCCTTGCTGCGCGTCCCTTCCGTTTCACCCCCGTCTGCGCTAAGACCGTGTGCGCGGCCGACTCCCAGCCCCGGGAGCTCCCGCTCCTCTGGACAGGAGGACATGCGTGTGCTTCAGGGGCCACCAGCCAGCCCGCCGGTGGCTAGAGGATCCAGTGCCCGGGGCCCGTTCTCCACGACGGGTCTTGTCCCCGACCCTCCCCCCAAGTGTGATGGCGGTGGTTTCACACACATCACGCGTGTGTGTGAGCTGGGGGGCATCGGGGCCTCCTGTCCCCAGCACTTGAGCTGCCTGAGGTGACCGAGGAGCTCTCGGTGGTGGTGCCCTGACTCGTCTGTGTGGACAGCCCTCAGCTGGTAGCCGTGATTAACGGAAAGCCTTGCAGAAGAGCCAGTTCCTCCGTGTCAGCTTCTCTTTGCTGAGAGCCCCAGTGTGTACGACCGGGCTGACAGGTGGCTCTCGGGGAAGCGTCGCCCATCCTGATGTTGTTCGTGTCCCGGTTAGGTCATGACACTGGTGCTCAGGGTGCGGAGCGCGAGCCCACCCGCACCCTGCACACCAGCATCCGGGAGCGCGGCGGGAGCAGGCGGGGGGCGGGGGATGTTCTGCGAGGAGGAGGCAGAGAAGGACACGCCCGAAGCCCGAAAGTGACGCCAGGACTATCAGTTCTGAGCACAGACGACATCCCGAACCTCAGTCCAAGTGCGAGCACAGTTCTGGAGCAGCCCATCGGGTCCTGGAGACATCGAACGCCATCACTTCATGCCTTGCTGGGAGAGATGGCGTTCCCACGGGCGGGGGGTGTCTTTAGGACACCCACGAGGGCTGCTTCCCTTCTTGAGCGTCTGGCACGGCGGGTTCCCACCCCGGGAACAGCAGGCAGCGTCCGGGATGAGTCTGTGAGCATGCTTTCCCCCACAGGTTCCTCGGTGCTCTCTCCTCGCACGTCTACCGCACAAAACAGAACAGGAAAAAGCTCTAGGGCTACGTGGAGACCACTCCTATTTTCCCGGGTCTTCCTCGGTGTCGGCTCGCGCTCCGGACCAGTAGTGTTAGGTGCTGTGGGCAGCCCGTTACCACCCCCGCAAGGAGGGAGCGGGCGGAGGCCCCGCAGGCCCAGGGCGAAGCACGGACACCCCACGTTACTGCCTGGGGCGCAGCGTATGCCGACGTCCGCACGCTCCCGCCTGGCTTCTCTGGAGGAGGAACGGGCCCTGGGAGCGCGGCCCGCCAAGGCTCCGTGGAGAACAGAACGGACCCTAGGCGAAGGCTGAGGTAGGAGGACCTCCAACAGTCAGAGGAGAAGTCACACCAGGATCAGCTGGGACGTCCAGACACGTGAAGCCCGCGAGAGTAGGGGAGCCGGCCGGCCGGGGCCCCTCCGCTGCGACGGGGGTGGGGGCCGTGCTCCTGGGGGGCGTTCGCCTGGGGTGGGTCGGAGAGACCCCCCTGCGCCCCACGACGCGGGACGACGAGCGCGCCACCAGAAGGAGCCTGAGGTCCACCCCGGGTCCTGGGCCGACCGTCAGAATGGGGTCATGACTTAGACCTGAGTGTCCGTGTTTGTGGGGACAGGCAGCAAACCTGAGAGCCTTCGTGTGAAGGCCGTCCCCGGCCATCGCCAGCCACGGCCCGGAGCACGTTAGCTCTGGGATCCCCGCTTCCATTTTGGAGACGGGGATAATAACACCAGCCACCCAAGGTGGCCGAAGGCTCCACTCAGATGGTTCAGGGGGGACGTTCAGCAGAGGATGATACACCGCACTTCTCAACAGTTACCGAAATTAGAAGATAAATGAGTAAAATATCCAGATAAAATTATAAAATCAGAGATACTGATTTGCCACCAGATTCTGCCTTTTGAACACTTAGCTTAAGTTGGAGAATATTTATCAAATATGCAAATCATACAAAAATTAACATGTTGCATAGTTAATCTAGTCTCAAAAAGATTGCAAGAGCTTTAAAGATTGCATGTCTTTGTGCACTTATTTCACTTTTAGCAATTTATACTAAGAAAATAATCAGAGATGCACAAAATGATTTATGCACAGGTCCGTCACTGCAGATTAATTAGGACTATGTAACAATTAGGGACTATCTAAATGTCCAGCAATAAGTGCTTCATTAAATAAACTGTGATAGGTCTCTAAAACAAAATAGTATCTATTTGTGTAAACAAAATATTTAATGATATTCACAGTCTGTTATCAAGTAAACAGTAGATGGTATAACATACCAATTAAAATTTTATGTGCTTGTGTTTCAAAGAGGGAGGGAAAGAATGAGAACAAGAAAAGAGAGCGGTCTAGAAAAATGTGGTGTGGGATATTGTGGGTCATAATTATTTCCTTGTTTACACTTTTCTTTATTCCTCAGGTTTCCTATTAGAAACAGAGGGGAGCTTCTAACATCTCAGCAGCCTCTGACAGTGACTAAAATGTAGTAAGAAATGGAATATGAGGCCATGTGATAGTCTGCAATTGAGTCTAAAAAGATTTAACTCTGTAGAAAAAGAAAAAAGAAAAAATTAATTAAGAAATTATTTTAGAGGAGATTTTTTTTTTCTGTGATCTCAATGCAAGTTATCAATGAGACTTAAATTCTCCAAAAATATATTTTTAGAAGCCTCGTCTCTATTATTCATTTTGTTTGGTGAAGGCAGTTCAGAGCATTTCTAAAGAGTCGCGCTGGTTCTGGTCACTGTGTCCTTGGAGGAGCGCAGATAACCTGGGTCATGACTTGGTGAAGAAGCCTAGGTGAAGATTCTGGAAACAGGCCATAGACGCGGTGGAAACGTCTACTGAGAAGACCCGTGGAGGGTGAAAGGTGCCTTCAGGTGTTTGAAGGCTGCCGTGGCTCAGAGGGGAGACCCAGAGCTGGGGCAGCAGGATGGAGGCGGTTTGCCCAGCGGAAGCCTGACCCCTGTGTGTGGACTGTTGGAATGGTGGGGCGCCCACCTGCCAGGAGAAGGGGTTTGGATCCCTCGCTGGTGTTTCCGCCTAAGCACTCCTCCTTCCCTGTGTCAACGAGGGCCCAGCCCTGCATCAACTTTGCTGCCTCAAACGGCGGGGCCGTTTTGCCAACGCACCTGTTTCCCGGGCTTCCAGGCTCAGCTGGGGGCTGGGACATGTGGATGCAGCCGGAGGAGGAGACAGGGGTGGAAAGAGTCAGCATGCTCCAGCACACACACAGGAGGCCCTGAGTGTCTAGGCTCGGTCCGTGCTGGGAAGACAGAAACCAACATCCTGTGGTAAATCATCAAAAAGGGGTTGATTGGAAATCTGTCCAGAAAAAAAATGTGAAGCTAATAGTAAAAAAACACATATTCTTCTCTTCCAGTTAATAAAACATGGCATGATTGTAATGATATGCTAATTTTTAAAATAATAAATAAATCAAGTGTTGATTATGTTGAAGTTGTATGATAGCATGATGGAACATTCTCTACTTCGCACTTGAATTTCATAACACCATCAAAAGAGAATCCTTTTTTAACATACAAAAGAAATTTAACAGTGGCATCAATTTTCCTAACAGATTTTTAAACATTTTTACATTCAAATCATTCTCTTCCGAGTACACATCTTGCCCCCATCTTTTCAAGTTTCTTCCCTCCAGTTGTTAATTGGTTGAGCTCTGCCATGTTCTCGCTTGGGAAGATTGTCAGTTTACTAATAATGTGGATGGCTCTCCTAACATCCCTTTCATGACTCGAAATCCACCCTTTGTGTCATATTTTCAGTGTCTCCTTGGAACGGATTTGCACTGTATTTGCCCATATTCTTGAGGTGTGCCACATCAGACTGTCACTGACTGATGGGCCAAGAAGACTTTGACTCCATGGGCAGAACGGAGGAGAACAAATGTTGTGGCATGAGCCTCCTCGGTGGGTGTTTCAGGCTTCTGTCTGAAATCCTACAGCTGAAGGAGCTCAGATGCGGAGCGTGGGGGAATGAGGCATCCGAGGACACGGCGACCCAGTCCGTCTCTGGGGCTGGTGAATGCAGCATCCGGTGGGCTTCACGTGGCCCAGCTGTGTTTCCGAACTCAGACGGTGCGGGTTTTAGAAAGGTAATAACAAACCCAGGGGAGTGGAAAAGCACCCCAGAATCAAGCATATGATTACTTCTGCAATGAAACATGAATATTCACATTAAGTGGAATAAATAGACTAAAAATAGCCTCCTGTCAGTTCAGGACAGAATTTAACACTAAATGAGCAAGAAAAATGTTTGGGGTTTGCGGTTGGATTTGGGAGGAAGGGACTGTGGATGGTACCGTGTCGCCTCTGGGGGCCTGAAGGTGAGAGGACCCTGTGGCTTGTTCATAGAGTCGCACAGCTGCTGGTGGAAGCAGGTCCTGTGGGTCTGAGTCCCTGCCGAGCTCTGATCTCCGTGTGGACAGGGACCAGTCCGTTTGTGTCTTAATGGTGGGCACTCACGAGAGCTCTGGGGAGCCCCTAAGAAGAACCCCAAACAGAGCCACAGCTCTGGGAAATACAACCACTAAGGGAAAAGCCCTTTGTGTGTTTATATGAGCAGTTCAACAAATTCTGAACTCCTCTGATATGGAAATGCTTCTTCATCTTCCGGCTTTTCCATGGGGCTTAGCATAAGATGCTGAGCTATGTTGTGGGTTATCAATAAACATTTCTGGAATGAATCATCAGCTGAGTCTTGCTAAGTTGGGTGAGGTCCTCACCCCAGCAAAGGGAAATAGTGACTACTGACCCCCCATGTGGTGAGGAATAAAATAAAACAGGAGAGAACAGAGATCAGAGATGGTAAATCAAGAAGACTTCTCTGTTGAAAGGTTTAAAGGCACTGTGGTCAGACCCTGGTGTCCCCCTCCCAGAAGGGCTGCCGTGGAGTCAGGCCCTCACTTGGCAAGAAGCGTGTGTCCATAGCTAGGAGGTCCTCAGCTGCCTTTCCGCTGCCCCGAGGAGCACGCCGGGGGTTCTGGGGAAGGCCCTTATTTGTATCATTTGTCCATGTCCACGACATAAATATACTCACCAACACTGGCTTCAAGCTACTGAAGGCTTAACCGGCTCCCCGAAATTCCTGAGTATTAAGGACTAGCTCTCTCAAGCCAGTGTGAGTCCTCTTCAGCACCACTGGGACGTCCCCAGAAAGTCTTCAGCTCCAGGAGGTGTTGGCTGAACCCAGAAAAGGCAAGTGAGGGGTCCCTGAAGCCGCCAGTCCCTCTCTTCCATTCGTGGTCGGAATGAATATGCTGATGGAATTAGCTCCACATAATGGCCCCGAGTTTTGATCTGTGGTCAACACAGAACAGTTTTTATTGAGTAAATGAATGAACGAACACCAACAATGGTGATGACCATGCAGATCCTACCTCACGTTTTCACTGATCTTTATTCTTTAAGGAACTTGCATAATTAGATCATTTGACGTCCTAACAGCTCTGTGGAACGAACAGAGCCATGATTTATTATCGTCATCTGCAGATGAGGAAATGGAGACAGAAAGCTTGCATGACTTGCCTGGATGACCCAGTGAATGGACTCTAGTCAGGCGTGGGTCTCAGGGTCTGTCTCCTGGGTCTTCCCTCAACCTCCCACCAATGGACCAATCAGCCATTCCCAGCCATACATTTCACCAGAATTTTCAGCAGCATTTAACCTTTTACTTCTAAAACAAGTACTTTCTCACCTACTCCCAATCGAGGGAGTCGTCATGCCTGACTTTCCTGAAACAGAGAAGTGTGGCCTTGGGGGCCCTCTGCACACAACTGGGGGTCTGTCTTTCACAAGATGTTTCAGATCCAAAATTCTTCCATCCCCTCCCCCCTAACTGACCTGACATTGGGAGCTGGGATGAGGACCTCACTCATGTTCTCCAGCCCCTCATGCAGTAGTCTTCTGGCCACACCACACATGGGAAGCCCCAGGAGGGGGTGGCTCAGCCTGCCCAACATAGGAACCCCCTCTTCCCTGCCCAACGTAACCACGTGCAGGCCCCACTAGCCAGCTCTGGGCTTCCCCCAAACACTGTCGCTTACTCACAGGGTCCCAGCACCACAAAGCTGGGAGTGCGGAGTGTGTTGCACAGAAGACTGGAAGCTTGAAACATTTGCTTTCAGGGTTATTTTGGAAGTGACCAATTCTTTTTTGACTACTGAACAATCGACCCAAAATCCGCACTGGGACAGGTTGTATAATCGAATCTTCCTCTTCTGGGACAGTCTTGAGTCAGCGGGTATTTGGCAGGTGCTCGCAGCAGAGAGGGCAATAGTCGTGCGGGGTTCCATTCCCAAGGGGCTGCCAGCCTGGCAGCAGCAGCGCACACAAAGAATGTAACGACAGACAAGCTCCTCCCGGGGGAGCGGCTCCAGGACGAAGGGCAGCTGCTAGCCTGGTCTGTTCTTAATGCCCTGGGTTCAGAGAGAGAAGTCAGCCGGACCCGAGAGCTCTTTTCTGCCCCCCTGGGAGAAGTGGGCTATGGGCCGTGTCGCCAGTGGGTGAGCACTTGGCTCCGGGTCTGTGCCAACCCGGGTTCAAATCCTGGCTCTTCTTCCATCAGCTTGGCAGGTTACCCTCTCTCAGTCTTTTTTGTGATGAGATTAGAATCAACCCAACAAGAGGTTGTAAGGTTTTTCTGTAAGTTCGGGCATATTTTATTATTTCTGAAGGCAGGTCTTGGTCAAAAAAACTGAATCCAGACTGGCCGAAGGAATAGTGGAAAGCCACGTGAGGTTCCAGACGCTTGACTGTGTTCAGGGGCCAGATCATTAAAGCACCGGGAAAGAAAAAATAGTTGGGCAAGGGCTGCTCCTGATCATGGGGGCCCTTGCTGCCTGGTTCCGGAGCTCTTTTCTTCCTGTGGAAGAGTTTTGAACAGAGAGCATCAGTACCATGAATTGGGCAGTTCACTCTGGCCTAACACGGGCTCTGCAGTGTAGTCGGGATCTGAGACTATCATGCACGCATTGCTAGCATGCACCAGGGTAGATGCTCATCACTGGTTCCTTTTTCTTACGACGTGTAATTCAGTTGTCCCACCTGTGCAGTGTAGGAATAAGACTCGATGGAAGCTCTGTGTTTACCGTGGCATCTTGTTTCTTTATAATGGGCACCCGCCCTCACCCGTGAAAATCTGGAAAGCACTCGTGTGTGCGTTTTCTCTCCTGACCGTCAGTTACATCTCTGCTAATGCGGGGTTCAGAGGCCATGATGTAGTTCTTAGGCAGCAGGTTTCAGAAGCAAATGGCCGGGACTCAAAGCCCTCTCCCGTCTCTTACCAACTGTGGGGTCAACTCGGGCAAGTCAGGGGACGGTTCTCAGCATCTGCGTCCTTCTCTGTACGGTGAGGGTCGTGACACGCCTACCCGGGGCTGTGGTAAAGCAGCTGACATGGGCCAGACCCACAGCCCTGCCTTGGCTGTTACTACAGTTGTTACCAGCATCATCAGAAGTTTTGGCCGGTCGGGCAAGGGGACTGACTTTTCAAATTGTTACTGTCCATAATGTGGCAGAAAAATACAGAACAGGCCCAGTTTGGTCAGGGCTGAAATCAATCATTTGGGATTATTAACAAGGGCTGAATCATCAATGATTTTTTAATCGTCATTTTTACTTTTTTTTATTTTTTTAAATTTTTTTAATTTATTTTTTTATTCTTATGTTAATCCCCATACATTACATCATTAGTTTTAGATGAAGTGTTCCATGATTCATTGTTTGTGCATAACACCCAGTGCTCCATGCAGAATGTGCCCTCCTCAATACCCACCACCAGGCTAACCCATCCTCCCACCCCCCTCCCCTCCAGAACCCTGTTTGTTTTTCAGAGTCCATCGTCT
>NC_138380.1:2017320-2040098 GCF_054177405.1 Leptonychotes weddellii | reverse complement strand
GTGTGCACACACTGCAGTGTGTGTGTGTGAGTCTGGAGGTGTGTGCACACACTGCAGTGTGTGTGTGTGAGTCTGGGGGTGTGTGCACGCACTGCGGGGTGTGTGTGGTGTGCGTGTGGTGTGCACACACCGTGCAGTGTGCAGGCCTGTGCACGCTCGTGCAGAGGCCCCCTGCGTCCGGCCACCGTCCAGGCAAGCCGCGCGGTGACGGCCGTTGGGGAAGCCGGGCCATGTGCAGGGAAGGCTGTGCGGGAAAGGCTTGTCCGCGTGTCCCTGAGAGCGCTCGGGGTCGTCTCCTCCCGTAGCCGCACAGCCTTGATCGCGCATGTTCCCGAAAAGTTTTGGCAGTCAGAAAAGCACGGTTTCACTTTTCCTGAGGTAAAAGAGTTCATTTTAGGTAATCCGGGCTTCACAGCCTAATCCCAGGAAGCGGTAACCGTGACAATACTCACAAGGGACAATCTTTCTCAGTCATGATTTAGGTCACAGCTTCCTCAGATTGGCTATTGCCATAGCAACCGGAGCTTCTGCCTTTGCACAGGGACGAGTCACACTATTCCTCAAGGTACAGGAAAATCCAGAACCTAGGAGAGAGCCCCACCACCCCTGCACCCCGCAGCCCCCGGAGAGGAACAGTCAACCCCATCTCGTGCGGCTGCGGACCCACCTCATTTTCCGAAAGACTGAAATGTTAACCACCACCGCTCTCCTGCAGGGCTTCCGGAACTAAATAAAATCAGTGTTCCGCGAGGTCTGGGGAAAACCAAATTCATGTAAGATCATCAAGGCTTGGAACACATGTCTCTTCCCGCGGTTTGCGGAGGTCACCGAGGGAACCCCAGGGAAGGAACACCCACCCCATCAGTGCGGCCCCTCAGCCTCAGGCCGCGGGGCGCCCACCCGAGCCGGGAAGTGTGCGGGACTCCCGTCTTCAGCTGCTGGTGCAGGGAAGGTCACACCCGCCGTCTGGGAAGCCCTCTGTGCATCCTAACATGTGGGATTCTGGAGTCTAGCAGTTAGCTGACCCCGGGAGTGGCGCACTTGCCGGGTCACACGTCCCCAGAGGCTTAGCGCCCAGCGGACTACAACCCGAGGGCATGGCCTGGCCGCGCACCTCTGCCCTCACCCACGAACCCACACCCGGCAGGGCCAGGCCCCGCTCTTTCTGATGAGAGTGCATCCCAACCCAGATCATTCGTTTGGCTTGGAGAGCATCAGAGGGGTTCACAGTGAAGGCCCACAGAGCACCTGCGGCTCTGGGATGTGTGGCCCAAAGACCCGAGAACAGAAGGGTGACATCAGGCGCATGAGCATGGGGCAAGGGAAGGGCAGGCCTACATCTGCAGCTCCTACATCTACAGGGCTGGCCACAGCCACACCGATGCAGTGCCCAGGCAGATGCGCACCTGGGGGCACAAGAGCAGCACCCCGTGTTTGCAACTGGCCAAGCCGTGCAGGCTTCACGGCCCTGTCACCCTCATGACGGCCCCACGATGAAGGCTCTGTGGTCTTCATCCCTGTTTTGGAGAAGCAGGCGGGTACACTGACTGCACGAACTTGATGCAACCAGAGAGTGTCCAGAGATCAGTCCTGATGAACCCAGGTGTGCAGGGAGAAGGCGAAGATGGCTCAAGATCCCTGCCCCTCGTGTGTGCACCCTGCGTGATCCCCTCCCCTCCAATGCGGGGAGTCCTGTGAGCTGATGGGCTATCACTCCCAAGATTAGGTCATATTCTGTAGCAAAGGTGGTGGGGCCTGGCAGGTATAATTAAGGTCCTTATCCAGTTGACGTGAGTTCATGCAAAGACAGATCATCCTGGGTGGGCCTGGCCTAAAGAGGTGAAACCAGACCTTCCCTGAAAGAAATACTGGAAGAAGTCGGAGACTCTAACCCTAACCCTGACCCAGCGGAGCTGAGCGCACACCACAACTCGCGGAGATGGAGAGATGTTATTGTGTCCTGTCTTTGTGGTAACTGGTTATGCTGCCACAGGAAATGAGAGTGGGCCTGTCCGAAGTCCAATTCCATACTGTGTCCGGGAACGAACTGCTTCCCTCAAGGTGGAACTGTCCACGCATCGGGGTGAAACCATCGGCAATGTCATGTGAAGACAGTCAAGTGAGGCTGAAGGACAATCCGCGGAGCTTCTACAGGAGGACCCTGCAGTAGGAGGGTTAGGCCACTGCCAGGGCCTGGTTAGCTCGGGTTTTGTGATACTTCTGAGCAGTATGTTATAATGATAATTTATTCACTTGAGAAGCTCAAAATAAATTCATGGCTCCAACTCTTCCTGTAATATTCATGCACCAGAAGTTATCCCAAAGCTGAGAAGCTCAGCTAAACCAAAGCTCGTGAGATCAGTAGCTAAGTAAATATTCTCTGCTGCTTGTACTGGTCAGCTTTGTCGCCAGCACAATCAACCCCCAGATCTCAGCGGCTCATCACAATGTGGATCCCTTATTTGGGTTACGTGTTGGCTGCTGGTCTCATTTACATGTCTTCCTTCTGGGATCCAACCCGAAGCAGAGCCCCTCTGGAGACACGTGGTTCTCAGGCCCCGGGGCAAGAGCGGCCCGACCCCACACACTCCCACCCACACGCCAGGGGCCCAGAGGGGCAGACGAGTTTACGCTGCCAACAGAAGGACTCTGCACATCTCGTGGGGGCACAGAACCCTCCAACGCGGGTGGAGAGCAGCTGCTTGGGGACCACACTGCTGAAAAAAAGTGTGTTCACAAAATTGCATGTGTCCTTAATTCAATGACAAGTCTTTCCTGACTTTGCTTTAAATTTGATTCCAAATATTCTTAGCCAATCATTCTGTGACTTCCATTCACAGTCATTTCCATGGACAGACTGATTCTGAGGTTAATTAAGAATATTAGGCTCCTACTTCTGCTTTTTATTTACCTTTTCACATGCCCCACGACTTGGAAACTTCCCAGGATTCCCTGGAACTTGAACATGGTCACAATGCTTTAATTTGGAGGTTTTAAGGACACACTCAGTAATAGTACCCCATCTATCAAGAGGACCATTATCCAGGAACCTCAACAATCTAACGTCACTGAGGAGGCCAGGGTAAGTGAGGACAGCTTCTGGGCAGCATGGCTGAGGTCAGGAATTTCATGCCCTCTATTTATACCCTTGGTTGTAAGAGGAGTTTCGTGGGCCTCAATTCAGCCCTCCATAACTTCATTTTACTGAGAAATATTATGTGCTTTATTATCTTGTTTCCCACAGTACAACAGAATTACAGTAAATCAGAAAAGAAGGCAGACTTGCTGGGGCAGAGCATAAAACAGATCATTTACTGACAGATTGACAGGGCGAGAAGAGAAAACACTCCAGGAAGTAGATTTAAGCGCTCAAAGAGCAAAGTGGTCGGGATGATTCCAAACACAGCAAAACCGCCCTCCCGTGCGCGGCCCTGAGGCTCGCACGGCGCCCCCGCCAGACCCCCCCGCCGCCCCCGAGCACATGGCCCTTGCCCATCTCCAAGGACGGGCATGACAAACACAACACCTGCGCTCAAGGTCAAGCCTCGCCACGGATGGTTAGCTAGCCATGCACTCGTGGGATAGGTGCTGCCTCGGTTTCTCCAGGAGGTGGGCGAACACTGGTCTTATCCAGAGGATTTCAGGCAGAAAACAAGCCAACGACCAGAAGAGGTAGCAGGCATCGAGGCTGTGAGTCCTGACTGAGATTTGGGGAAGGGCAGGTCTTACGGGGCACTTGGGGAATAAGGAAAAGCCTTGTACGGCACTGAGCAGGAGGGTGCTGGCTTGCTGGGGCTGAGTCCTCCGAGGCAGGCAGAGGGCCTCTGTGAAGGGGCTCTCGTCGGAGCCGGGGGTTGTGACTTGCTCCGACAGAAAGTCAGGGTCCGTGGGGGTCTCCAGCATCAGGCGGTATAACCAAATTCACGCTGTTCCGGGACAGCTCTGTTATCAGAGTTCTGGGCAAACCGGGGCGGGGCCGTTGGGACGTAGAGAGGCACTTTGGAAGCCGCTGCAGTAGCCTCGGACCCACAGTGGGGAGGGACAGGATGGGCCCCGGCGTGTTTCACACGCAGAACCAACAGGCCTGTGTGGGAGCTAGAAACATGGGAACAGGAAAATCTGACCTGAGATCTCTTAGGGGACGGACAGAGTGGTGCCTTAGACCATGACAGAGACCCAGGAGTTCCCGTAAGATTTGGGAGGAAGATACAAAGTTCGGGTTTATTAATACTTCATTTTAGAGGCCTGTGGGTCATTCACACCGATATTTGCAACAGAAAGAAAGCTCAAGTTTGGAATTTAGGAGAGCTAGCCTCGCACTAAGCATGAGCACATGGATATCTGAATAGAGACATCACCCAGAGGGGCCTTGGAGAAAAGGGTGAAGATAAATGGGAGGTCCGCCAGGGGTCTGAGTTAGTGGTGTCCGGGAGACAGGTGACCCAAAGCCCGCAAGGACCCCCACGCCCACTGTGCTGGACCCACTGAGCCCAGCAGGACCGCCCACCATTGCAACAACCCGCCTGCCCTCCCCAGCTCCCGAGAATGGATGGTCCTCAGTGCCATTTCCGTATTACCGGCCAGTGCCCGCTCTGTCATGTCTGGCTTCTCGGTGTGTGGGGCTTTGGGGGGCTGTGTCCAGCTCTGATCCACGGCACAGCTGTTATGCACAAGAGGAGACAGAATGGAGTTGGCTCAACGCTGCTCTCACTGGACACATCGGGGATTGAGTCAGCCAGGCCTTCTGCACCAACTTCAAAGATCGGCTTCCTCCAGATACAGAGAACGCGGGTGTTCTTAATCTGGGAATAGACCATTTCCACGAAGGGAGGGCCGGATATGCCAGGAGGGGTCATGTAGATACCGTAAATGTAGCCCACAAAGGCCGGGTCCAGAGAAACCAGAAATCCAACTCAAATAAGGTACCAAAGTGCGCTGAGCGCGAGCCGTCACACCAGGAGCCACGGAAATGCAGGGCCCACGACAGTCCCGCCTCCACGAGGACACCAGCCAGAGAGGAGACGAGCACGGGAGGGGGCTCTGAGGTAAGCGAAGCTGTGCTGCTCCAGCTGGGGACCGGCCCGTGGATAAGGAGAGCAGGCAGGAGCTCTGGGGATGGGAAGGTGGAGGGCTTCCGGAAAAGCGCCCTAAAAATGGACATTTTAGCTTGCATTTTAGTAGGCAGACAAGATCGCGTTAGCTCAGAGCAGAGGCGGGAACGTGGTGGTGGCGGGGGGTGGGGGGACAGGCCGGTGACGGCCGGCGCTGGGGACGGGGCTGGCCGGCTCAGGAGCGGTCCGTCGTCCCTGGAGCACGGCCCAGGGGGCAGCAGGTGTCTGCGTGAAGCTAAGCTCACACTGAAGACCCCAGCATTGGCCATCACGCAACTGGGCGCACAGGCTACGATGGTCTCGTGGGCACACCGTGACCAAGCCCCACGAACCGCGTGACTTCAAACCACAGCCGCCAGGCGTCTCACGGCCTGGAGGCCAGGAGTCCAGATGCCAGCCCCTTCCTTCCTGCCTCTCCCCTGACTTCCGGTGCTTTGCTGCATCTCTGATGATCCCTGCATGGCATCCCCCCGTGCCCATGCCCACGCTCACACTGCCCCCTGGGCAGGGACACCAGCCTTGGGGGCTAGGGCCCCCCCCAAGGACCTCAGTGTACCCTCACTCATCACATCTACCGTGCAAAAGGTCAAGTGAGCATCAGAAGCACCGTGTCTGGTGCTGCTTCCTTCAGCTCCTTCTCCCCTCCGTCCCCGAATCCGCCCTACCTCCCGCCCTGCCTCTGCCTCCCACCAAGTCTCTCCCGGCTCAGTGCTCAACACTGGCATCCAGTCCTTCACCACAAGAAATCCACGTGGGCAAGTCCTTTCCCCATCTGCCCTTTCTGCTACTTACCCACCACGGTTTCTAGGAAAGTGCAAACGGGGACTCAAACACATCAGACTTTCCATTGCTTCCAGTAAGGTTTGGGTTTGATGATAAATGTCATTAGCAGATGCTCAGCCTACAGAAGGGGTACCTGGTGGCTGGAGGCGAGGTGCAGGGAGAATAAGATGGATTTGGGCAACTGAGATAAGGAAAGGGAACCCATGGGTGGTAGAAAGGGCAGTGCCCGCGGCCAGGGGCTGGGACCTGCGAAACGGAGGCTGGGCTTCTCCTGAGAGCCGCTTTGCGGCACCTCCTGCAACACCGGGATTTTTCATCGATAGAAGACACGTAGCATAACAACTTGAAAAACAGAAATTAGAACTACCATAACAAAGCTATTCCGTGCTTATGGAGCTAAGAAATACATTTGCAGCTTGCTCTGGTTTCCAGATCTACGCTGGTCCCATGAGTGGAGGAGCCAGCTTTTGTTGATTTGTCAAGACATTCTTCACAAGTGTGAGGATCATAATAGAAGTGATTGATATTCATGTGCTGCCATGCGGATTTCTGTCTCATTCCCGTTCCGTTCTGTGAAAGCTAACCAGCACTTAGACTCCTATTCATATAGAAATTACGAGCGCGTCTATATCAGGATTGGGGATGCAGAATGAGGGATTCCTGTGCAGTCTCCACAAGAGGTATGTTATCTGGAGACCGGAAATTAGGAGCCTTCCAAAAGAAGAAGCTCAGAGCGTAAAGATGCTGGGCAGACGGTCTGGGTCACCACATATTTGGAGAGGAGGGGGGACGGAGCAGGAATGCTTGCGGCGAGAACATGCCAAGACCTGCCCCAGACCAGTGCCTGGTGCCCGGCCAGTAGCCCTGGGCCGTGGCCACCGACTGCTGAAGCGTTGTACCCTCACTCGCTCGTGGCAAAAGTCCGCTGCCCCGATCGCTTTGCCACTTGGCTGTGTGGACGCTCGCGCACGCTGGGCACAGATGCACACGACCCAGGCCTGATAGGAGGCCCGTCCCGTGAGGCTGTGCCTCCCTGACCCCCAGCGGGAGGTGAGAGCCCCCAGGCCGTGTGCTGGCGTTCGATCGATGCTGACAGCAGAGCGGAGGGTGCTCACGGGCAAGCCCATTCAACCAGACCGCCTGGGAGCTGGGGCTGCCGTGCCCTCCTCTGAGGGACTGGGAAATACTGCCCAACGTCCCGACGGAGAGAGCTGGGCTGGGGCCAGGATGGGCGCCGCGGAGGAAGACAGGAAGGTCACAAAGGGATGGGCATCCCCCTGCTCTGCCACCACCTGGCCCTCAGTCTCCCCGTCTGCGCAGCCCGTTAATCCGCGGGGCTCCTTCCAGTCACGGGTGCTGGTGACAGTTACAGAAAGTAGGCAGGCCGGCAGGAGCAGAGCTGGTGAAGGAGCTCATGCACAGGCGGGCCGGGAGAGCAGGCGTCTCCACGAGAACCCCACAAGGCCCAGGGACTGGTGCCTCCCATCGGACAGCGCTGTCATTAACCTACACACACTCACACGCACCCCAGAGGATCGAGACAGACACACAACCAGGGCAGAGGAGACGTTGACTGTGGCTAGTTAAGTCTCCCTGCCTTCATAGGAAACTAAGATTGCTTTTAGAAACAGAGCTTTTCAGCCAAGGAAGACAGTCTGCCACAGGATGAAATTATCTGTGAGGTCGTGGGCCTCATTTTCCAGCTCGGAGGGATGTGACGGCCCCCACAGTTCGAGGATGAAAGCGAAGGAAGGCCTTTGAGTCCACTAGGAATAGTCTTGGCTGCTAAGGACGGAACGCCTAAACCACGGTGGCTTCAATGACCACAGTGTTTTTCATCCCTGGGAGTAAGGGGAAAGCAGTCCGGGATGTCCGCGGTAGACCCCACAGCCCTCCCCGTCTCACCAGCTCGCCCGCCGGTGGCCCACGGAGCCGCTCCAGGTATGGACGGAGTTCTACCGAGGGGTCAGTGTGCTCAGCCAGGAAGAGAAGCAGAAGTAAAGCTTTCTTTTCCCAGGGACGTTCATTCGTTTTGCAAGGAAGAGCACAGGTCCCTGGAGCCTCGCAGGAGACGCCTTCACGGGCCCCTCCAGCGCTTCCAGCCTAGGGGTTACTGTCCTCTTTGGGAGCTCAGTTTTAGTCCCTAGCTGCGATGTGATTCTGGCCATTTTCTTTCTAGCCTCGACGTACATAAATTGAGTTATTCAAAAATTTGAAAACTGCAATATGTCAGCCAAGCCTCTCTTAAAATTAAAAAACACTTCTGAAATATGTTTATGTTATGTAATATTTATGCTATGTTTTTGTTCTGTTGTAAAAAATAAGCCACAACTTGATTAACAGTCAAAGTTGGTCAGTGACAGAGACCTCTTTGTCTCTGGAGACGCCGGAGCGCACCCAGACCAGCCACGCCAGGGGCATTATGCACATGACTCGACGCAACAAGAAATTGCACCAGATGTCTGTTAAAGTCCATTTTGATCTTAAGAATTTTGGTGCATAGCATTTATTTTTTTCTCAGAACTGTTTATTCGTGTCCCTTGTCTGTTTTTCTAAAGACGGTTAACTATATTCTTTCAACAAAACCCCAAATCTCTACCTATCCAATTGACAAAGGTTAACATTTCACAGCATGTAGCATTGATAAGAACGTGAGGAAGACTCTCATGCACTGTGGTGGAATATAACAGCTTATATCCAAGCAGCCTTTGGCGGGAACTTTAACAGTATTTAAAAAATCTAAACTGTGCACAGCACTTGACCCAACATTTTCATCACTGAGAGTTCAGCCTGCAGACGTGCTCAGGCAAGTAGGCAAAGGTGTGTGTGAGGCCGGTGGGGGCAGCATCCATTCCACGGGGAATACCGGAAGCCACTCCCTTCCCTCGACACCGTTCAAGCGTTCCACGAGATAGCCAAGCAATGCACCATCTTGTGCCTGTCTGATGGCGGAGGCAATCTGTGTGCAATGCCGACGACGGAGATCCACGGTGCCTCTCGAACCCAAGGGAGCAATCTTCAGGGGAACCTTTACATTTCCACGTTTGGAAAAAGACCACGTAGGCACACACAGGCTTCCTCGACAAGGACACGGTCGGTGATGGGTACGTAGGACTGGGAGGGCCAGGCAAGACGCAGCACTCGCCCCTTGCACTTCAAGTTCTTTATTCTGCTAGTTTTATCTAGACAGAATTTTTAATTTATATAAAAAAGAACGAATAAAAAATCCACAAATTCTAAAACTTTAATGAAGTTTTGAAGAAGCTCTAATGAAGAGCAAGTGAAAAAAGAGTACAACCAAATGAGACATTGAACCCCCAAATGGTGTTTTTTAATGTTTATAATTAATTGACTTTATTTAATAAAATTTCAAGGAATTTTACAAATCCCTTTTTTATGACTCAGGCTTTGATGTGAGCTCAGGGAGTAGTCGGTGGTTCTAGGACGTTATACTGTCTGCTCCCTGAGTAAAGAATTCTCACAGGTTCAAGGCTAATTGACGACATTGACTAATAACAAGAACATTCTGGTCGTCCCAACTTATGAAAACATCATTGCATGCATTACTTTAACTGACTCCTACATGTGCTGACTCATAATGGTTCAGTCAGTGAAGAGAAGTTGGTATCCGGAAAATAACTCATCTTGCTTCCCGAGAAAGCAAGAACTGCTTGTTGTGGAAGCTCAGGTTGCCGGTTGCCTCCCGAAACCTGTTCTCCCCTTCTTCCAACAGCCGCTAACTCTAGCAAGACAGGTAGCCACCTGGGGGGAGCACACTTCCCAGCCCCCTTTGGAGCCAGGTGTAGATCTCTGAGTAAGTCCAGTGAGAGGTATGTCAAAATGTGGAATGAAACTTCTAGAAAGATGAGTGCAGAGAGCTGACCCAGCGGGCGGCACAGCCAGTTCAGTGTTCTGATTTTGCTCCTCTCTGTGGCTTGCGTGGAAATGTGATGGCTGGAATGTGGCAGCCACCTTTCACCATGAGGATGGAAGCCCGTCCTTACACACACTGAGCAGAAAGAGCAGAAAGATGACCGGGAACATACCAGAACTGTCACCCCACCCACCGACATCGTGTATATGTGCTTTCCCTTGAGAGAAGGATAAATTCAGTGGCCTCCAATTCCAGGCCTGGCTCCTAAAAGTCTCCTAAGACTCCCTCTGCCCTTTCCCCTTTCCTATCTGCTAGCCAAGCAGCAAAGGGAGTGGGGCCCTCAACATGGCAGAGCCACGGATGGAAGGACCCCAAGCCCCAAGGGACTTCATGGGGTGACTTCTGGACACACAGCCCTTCCTGCAGACAATACCGCCATCTGAGCTGAGACTGAGAACCTGAGATGGGTGTTGTGTCAAGGCCACCATAACGCAGGACCGCAAATGGGGGCTTATACAACAGAAATGCACTGTCTCATTGTCTGGAGGCCAGAAGCCTGAGATCAACGTGTCCGCAGGGCCGGGCTCCCTCTGAAACCTGCAGGGGTCCTTCCTTGCCTCTCTCTGCTCCTGGCCTCGCCAGCGACTCTCTGCTCTTACACTCACCATCCCCCCACCAAGCGGCCTCTGCCTTTGTGTCCTATGGCCTTCTCCCCGTGTGCCTGCATCCAAACTCCCCTCTGCATGTACGGACGTCCATCCTGGTGCACAGGGCACACCCCCTCCAGGATGACCGCAACCCTGCAAAGGGAAAACATCGGACCACCTCTCCCAATGGGTGTCAGGAAAGATGGGCAAGCTCAGAATCTGCAAGAACTGCAGTGGCCTGTGGGGCAGGCGGTTAGTTTAAAGGCTGTTTGAGTGACATGGGCGTGCCTCCCTTCGCACACGGGACCACCGGCCGGAGATGGTGGGACGGACCCCAAGTACGACACGTTTTTCCAGGAGTTGGTCTTAGAGCCGGGTCTGGCCCTGAGACAGGTTGATATGAAGGAAGACAAAAGAGAAGCTCTTTTAGCGATGGATGAATTGGCATGTGTGCCCCTCTCCTTCATCCCCAACACCACTGCAACGCTAGAAATGCAAAACCGAGTTTCGGAGCGTTTCCACCAGCAGACCTGAGCTGTAAGGAGCACCTGGAAGATTACTAGCTAACAGAACCAGATTGAGGATGAAAATCCGCAAGGGATCAGTGATCCTGTGCAGGAGAAGAGAGGACGGTTTGAAGGGGAAGTTTTCCCAGCAGGGCTCAGAATAGCCACAGACCTGGAGGCAGGAGGGCTGGAAGAGGGAGGGGTCTGAGGAGCCAAGATGCAAGAGCCACTGAGGAGCGGGCAGCGTGCACGCGAGCTCCTGCCCTCAGACCAGACGCCCTGGCACCTTCAGCCGGCTGCGCTCAGCTCAGGGTGTGCGGAGGGCGGGCTCTGACTGCGAAGACCCCCTGGCAGGCTCTGGGGCCAGCAAAGTGAGCGGGGCCCAGGGAAAGCCACCACCATCATGGGGACGGGCACCTGAGAGGAATCCACACTCCCTGAACGATGCTCTGTCCCCACTCCCGCTCCCTCAAAGGCTAGAGCCCCTCACTCTCTGCAAGAAGAACGGATTCCCGCCTGGCTGGGGAAACACACTCCCACATTCAATCCCCTTGTTCCGTACCCCAGTCCAGAGAGCCTCATCACACCGAGGACAGAACCATCCGGTGTCTGAGAAAACCGACGACATGAAGGAAGGTGCCAAGCTCAATACAAAAACAGAAATATCTCTTTAAGGAGAAAGGGCTTTTATGAGTAATGGAAGAAAGTGAAACAAAACACTGACAATTAATACATTCAGAGAGATTGAAGAGGACGTTTCATGCATACAAATAGAGCGGCTGATAGGAAAAACCACTTAGCAAATATGTTACGAATTAAATATATGATTCCACAAATGAACAAAAACCTCGGTGGAAGGTTCTGGGAGCAGGAAGAGCGGGATTTGGGGTCCTGGGCGGGTGGGTCCGGGGAGCCTGGAGCTGGAGGCCAGTGGGGCGCTCCGGTCACAGCAGATGTGGGGACAGGAGGCGTCCTTGGGAAGGTGGCAGATGCCGGGCGACGGGAGGCAGACCCGACAGCAAGCGCTGGGAGCGGGTGTCCGTCTCGGAGGGGACTCTGTCTGCAGGGCGGAGAAAATGCTTGACGAATAGAGCTTCGCGCTGATAGTGACGTGCCCAGACGAAGGGGAAACGGAGCTCCAGCTTTTAAAAACTGAATTGTACATAGCAAACATGGAGAGCTTCCGATCTCGAAAGTAACTTAAAGTTTCAGAAATTCCCTTCCTGAAGCGCTCGGCTACCTCCTTCTTCCACTAAAGCAGTCTACTTTTTTAGGCAACAGTAGAAGAAACAGTGAGTGCATCAGTCTCGATGTTCAGGGGACTTTAAAAAAAAATGAGTGGTGCTCTCACCCCAATTTCTCGATTGGTCCCCGTAGCCATGGTGTTACAGCTGCGTTTTCGGCCCAAATATGCCTTGTGGCCTCACCTAGGAGCCTCCTCACCATCAATGACATTGTTTTATGGGAAGGTGCGTGTAAATTAAAATAGTCGAATCACACATAAAGTGAGAAGATGAAAACCATTTTAATAAGGGATTTGATGTTTATTTGCGCATCTTTTTATGCAACAAAGAGCATTCGCATACTTTTGGGCCAATGGCTTCTCAATAACACTTAAATGTAAATATTCCATCAGATGGTCCGTACTGGTCTCCCAGAGCTGGAGGGTTGGGGGAGAGGCCCAGGCCACCCCAGCCCCGCGGGCACGTCTGAGAGGCAGCAAGGACCGGAACTCAGGTTCACACACCTGCCACTTGTCAGGTTGTCCGAGGGGGCTCAAGCAGTGGTGGGGACGCCTGCAGGCAGTCCTCCATGATTTCTGACACCGTCAGAGCACATAAGACAACCACCCGAACAATGAGCTCCAGGACCAACCGGTTTGGTCACGGGGCTGAGGCATCAACACGTTCGTTAGAATACTCTGTACTCAATTATTCTTTTTGTTCTTCTTTTATTTCCTCTCTAATGTTTTGCAGCAAACTAAATAGCTAAGAAATTGCAAATGTGGAACAGCACATAATTCTTATTATTATGGTTAATTAAATAACACTCTCTGTGACACGTCATGATAATTATCTCCTTTCCCCTCTGTCTGCTTTTCCTGTTAATTTAGTTCCTAAATTTATTTCTGAACTATGGACTTTGATAGTTATTTTAATGAGGTCTTTAAAAATGCGTGTGTTGTTGATAAGCTTGCTCTTAAGATTCGTTTTGAATGTGACATAGATTTCAGGTAATTTAAAGATGATTTAAAGGAAAGCCCCGCATTTCTTGGGAAATAATGGAGAAAGAAATGGAACCGTGGTGTTCGCGGTTTAGGGGCCATCCACGCCTCAGCACTTTCCTTTAAATACTGGTTTCTACACTACTGTGATCCTATCTGATTTGATTTCTTTTCTTGTCCCTAGTCCGATCCCCCCGCTACGATCCAAATGCTTCGTGAGTTTTAAATGCATGTTGTTCTGGGAGCTCAGCACGGACAGAAACGACCCCAAGATCAGTTAGGGACACGGGGAACTTCATCCTGTGTCGGGCTGTGTCCATACCTCCCAGACCCTGTGACAAAGGAAAGGGCCTCAACCTCGCTCACACTGAGCACAATCAGCCCACAACTTGGCCCTGGCCGCAGACAGGTGTTTCCACAGGATCATACGGACCTGGGTGTGGTGTTGTGCTCTCTTCATATAAAACAAAACAAAAAAATACCTTAATTTAGAAGAAACGAGGGGAAGCTATTTTGAATATGGAATTTACGTTTCCCAGAAGAAATCAAACGCTGTGATTTATATCCTGAGCCAAAAGAGTGTGCTGACTAGTGCCATTCTCCCCGCCACGCAGGCTGGGGGGCTGGAGGCCATGCCCCCTCTCCGAGTCAGCCTGCAGGTCCCATGGCTACCTTCCCTTTGTACTGTTTGTTCCTTAGGCTCTGTCCCCACGTCCAGCATCGGTTCAGAACGTCACAGTACCTTCCCTCAGTCCTTCTAGGTTATGGCCACTCTGTCCCTTTCCTTAGGCCAAGAGCCGCTCGTCCGTCTGGGAGGCGTGTGCTTGTGTGAAGGCCTGCAGCCTGTCGTGGGCACAGGGCGTGGGCACAGGGATCTGGGCACAAAGCCTGGCCAGGTGAGAAACGCTGGGCCCGGGCCCAGCCCCCGGTGGAACCCGCCGGCCCAGCCCTCCCACGACGACTCCAGCCTCCTGCCACACGTGTGGACCCTCCCAAAGTGTCCAGCTCCATGGCTCTTCCGTATGTCAATACCCACGGGACTGTGATCAAGACAGAGAACATCTCCTGCAGCCAGAGGCCTCCCGGGCACCGCCTTCCTCCCCGGGCCCCCACCCCGCCCAGGGCAACCACTGCTCCCCGGGTCGTAAGCTCTCATGTCGTCTGAGGTTCTTTTCATGTTTCAGGCCTGGGGCCTTGCCTTTCACAGGTATCAGCCACAGCACGTGGCAAGTGGAGGAAAGATGCGGTGCCCACCACGTCCCAGGCAACCTCAGCCTCCAAACGCGGGTCATCAAAGGTTCCATCGGGAGCCTACGTGTGGCTGACGGCTGCAGACTCTCTTCCACGGGTGTCGCCGTTTGCATTTGTCCTTCGACAGTACATTTATGTTTGTCCTTCGAGGCCCATTCTGTTTTCGATAGTAAATTCAGAGCAAGCTAACTTTTACCACTATTCATTAGACGCTAAATTTTCTGTCCGGAGTGACAAATCCCGCCTTTTCCTCCATTAGTGGTCTAAACTTCCAGAGGCCCACGGCATTCAGGGAGAAGGGAAAAGCCAGCGATATCAGCATGTCATTCAGAATCCAGTGGCCATCGGTGAGGTGACGTTTGCTCGGACTGCTTGTCTTACTTTGGTAGCAGAGAGTGGAGGAGAGGGACCGACGGGTCTCCCTGCACCCGAACCGCCCACCCGGGGAAGTCTTGGCAGGTAAGGTTCTCCCACGGAAGCCCTTGCTCAAACAACAGCTGCTACCACAGCGACCGAACACGGCAGGCTTCCACGAATGCTTGCTGACCGATGGGGGTGGTGGCCGGTGAGGGGCGCGGGGGCCGGAGCTGCCGTCCCACTTCCCACCACGTTTACCAACATCTTACCGACTCTGCCGCCCTAGACCCAGACAGAGACATGACCACGTGCAATTCTGACCCCGGCTCGTCCTCTGCCCTTAGCAATGGGATAGCTGTGTTGCTATTCCCCCCTTGTGGCTGGCACTGAAGCCACGTGGACACCCATTTTCCAAGCAGAGTTCTGTTTGTTTTGCCATTACATCTGGTAAAAGAAGAGGCAAGGCGGGGCCTCCAACCCACTCTTGGAAGCGAGGTCCGACGGAAGTCAAGGCTGCGGGGACAGGAGCGGGACCCGTGGTAGGAAGTGGTCAGTCGGAGAGCAGCTCCCTGGGCCAAGTCCTCTTCCCAAGGCGGGGGGTGGATGATGCTCGCCGCGGCCCGTGAGGGTGTGTTTCTGCAGGCTGCGTCCGTCCGAGGATCTGGGGCGTGAGTGGCAGGCTGTGCCCTGTGTGGAGCAAACTCCACTCTCAGTGGACTACCCTGCCCTGACTCATGGGCTGTTGCTCATCTTGTTCTCGGGAGTCCTGTGGGTCCAAGCAGAGCCAGGTTGTCTCACTATATAGATGATGCATCAAGTCTCCAGCCACTCTTACAACACCTCGAATTAGGTGCGTCTGAGCAAGAAGTAAAAACCAGCCTCTCTTGGCTTTGGGAACTCACGAGGCGCTCGGGACTTCTGTTAGGGAAAAGGTATCCGACCTGTAAAGCAGGGTCACCCCTGCCATCCTAGCTCCCGCCTTGTATGTTCAGCACGGCAGAACCCCAAACTGACTCTGGCCCGCCGTGCTTCTTGGTAACAGCATTTGGAAGGACAGTGTCAGGGCTCAGTTCCCCGTGGAGTACATGACTGAGCTGGTAATCACCACACAGACTCTCGGCAGGGAGTGAGGCTTCCTGCATGAAGGAGAAGCAAAGACGTGCATCTTCCCCCAGTGCTTTTGGCCTTGTGCGCATGAGCATGCTCTTCCGCATCCTGGTTCCCCGGATTCCAGAATAATGGTAGTACTTGAACCAGAATTTTGCATTGATCAACGTGCTTATAAATGAATCCCGGCACATAGTAAGTGCTCCGGAAACACTGGTTATCGTTATTACAATTTTATTTACTGGCTAAATCAAAATACAAAGTCTACACACCGTGTTGCATTCCAGTGGCGACCTTGTCCAACCGAACCCAGTAGGCCCCTGGCGCTCTCTGTACGGAGACGGTCCCCGCCGGCTGGGGAGCTTGCCTCGCCAGCATGCCACGTGCGGGCTTCAAACAATAACTTTATTTTTTTTTTTAAGATTTATTTATTTATTTATTTGAGGGGTGGGGAGGGGGGCAGAGGGAGAGGGAGAATCTCGAGCTACTCCCCGTTGAACGCAGAGCCTGACACGGGGCTCCATCTCACAACCCCGAGATCATGACCTGAGCCAAAATCAAGAGTCAGATGCTTAACCAACTGAGCCACCCAGGCGCCCCAAAGAGTAACTTCTGCTTTGATCAAATTTTTGAATGCCAGCTGGAAAACATGCATATAAACAGAGACTCACGTATTCTGCAGTCGTCTCTGAGTCCCTCCTGTCCCCAGCTTGCTTGATATCACACAAAGCTAGCAGGACTTTTTACTGTCTTCACTTATGAAACTCCAAAGGCTGAAGGCAGGTGGGAAACAGGACTTGGGAGGGAAAAGAAGGTGAGAAAGTGTGAGATGGTGAGAGAGAAGAGCAGAGTCAGCGCTCCAGACACGGGGGCTCCCGGACTCCTCCTCCCCTCGCTCCTCCGCGCCCCGGGACAGGCGGGTCCTCCCCTCGCTCCTCCACACACCGGGACAGCCAGGTCTTCCCCTCACTCCTCCACACTCCGGGACAGCCGGGTCCTCCCCTCGCTCCTCCGTGCCCCTGGACAGCCGGGTCCTCCCTCCCTCTTCCACACCCCGAGACAGCTGTGTCCTCCCCTCGCTCCTCCGCGCCCCGGGACAGCCAGGTCCTCCCCTCACTCCTCCACACTCCGGGACAGCCGGGTCCTCCCCTCGCTCCTCCACACTCCGGGACAGCTGGGTCCTCCCTCCCTCCTCTGCGCCCCGGGACAGCCGGGTCCTCCCCTTGCCCCTCCACGCCCTGGGACAGCCGGGTCCTCCCCTCGCCCCTCTGCGCCCCGGGACAGCCGGGTCCTCCCCTCACTCCTCCACACTCCGGGACAGCCGGGTCCTCCCCTCGCTCCTCCACGCCCCGGGACAGCCGGGTCCTCCCCTGGCCCCTCCACACACCGGGACAGCCGCGTCCTCCCCTCACCCCTCCACGCCCCGGGACAGCCGGGTCCTCCCCTGGCCCCTCCACGCACCGGGAGAGCCGGGTCCTCCCCTCGCTCCTCCACACTCCAGGACAGCTGTGTCCTCCCTCCCTCCTCCGCGCCCCGGGACAGCCGGGTCCTCCCCTCGCCCCTCCACGCCCCGGGACAGCCGGGTCCTCCCCTCGCTCCTCCACACTCCGGGACAGCTGGGTCCTCCCTCCCTCCTCCGCACCCCGGGACAGCCGGGTCCTCCCCTCGCCCCTCCACGCCCTGGGACAGCCGGGTCCTCCCCTGGCCCCTCCACGCACCGGGACAGCCGGGTCCTCCCCCTCGCTCATGCACACTCCGGAACAGCTGGGTCCTCCCTCCCTCCTCCGCACCCCAGGACAGCCGGGTCCTCCCCTCGCCCCTCCACGCCCTGGGACAGCCGGGTCCTCCCCTCGCTCCTCCACACTCCGGGACAGCTGGGTCCTCCCTCCCTCCTCCGCACCCCGGGACAGCCGGGTCCTCCCCTCGCCCTTCCACGCCCCGGGACAGCCGGGTCCTCCCCTTGCCCCTCCATGCCCTGGGACAGCCGCGTCCTCCCCTCGCCCCTCTGCGTCCCGGGACAGCTGGGTCCTCCCCTCGCTCCTCCACACACCGGGACAGCTGGGTCCTCCCTCCCTCCTTTGCACCCCAGGACAGCCGGGTCCTCCCCTTGCTCCTCCACACTCCGGGACAGCTGGGTCCTCCCTCCCTCCTCTGCACCCCGGGACAGCCGGGTCCTCCCCTCGCTCCTCCACACTCCGGGACAGCTGGGTCCTCCCTCCCTCCTCCGCACCCCAGGACAGCCGGGTCCTCCCCTCGCCCTTCCACGCCCCGGGACAGCCGGGTCCTTCCAAACCAGTCACAGCTATAGCAAGAAAGCACTGGGTCTCCCCCAAGATGAGCAGCCCCACTGTGCTCAAAACACAACCAGTTATGCGTACTTTATTATGTTTGACGTAAGTAGCAGATTTGCGATGGCTTGAGTGGGCCGTGTATTTCTTGTGCACAATTCAACCTGGCTACTTGGCTGTATGGGCCAGTTCCGACGGAGGCCTGGAGAAGGACTCCCATGTGGGCCTGTGCTGTGCTCCTACGGCCCTGGTCTTTCAGTAAGCCGCTGTCAGCCAAAGGCATGATGAACCTTCTCCATTGATGTCTTTATTCCACAAGCCATGAAAGAAATGCCGGACCCTTCCATTCTCCCTCCTGTCCCTCCCCCATCTCTTCTCTCCATCCGCCCCCCGCCTCTCTTGCATGGTCGTTAGAAGCAAACAGAGGACCACACTTCTACCTTTTAATTGGGCATTTAATGGGACAGTGTTTGAAAGCAATTAATGGGGAAAAACATTTTTGTCCCGTTTTATCAATTGGTCTTCAAGAAAAATGCCAGCCCAAGGTAATGATCCCGTGTGAGCCAGGAAACTGTTGTCCTTTTCAGTTTTCCCATGCCACAATTTATTCATTTCATTCAGCCCTCCGAAATTACTGCCGTGCCAATTATCTCTCTGTGTGTGCGGAGAGCGAGCTTGGGCTCCTTCAGCTTTCCCTTCATCTGATGCCTGGTGGTGGCCTTTCTTCTGTGCTGAGTAATGTGCTGTGTGCAAAAAAAGGAGAGGGTCTTCCAAACTATGTGAAGTGGCTAGAGTAGCTTCTTGGTACCTGTGAAGAGTCCCCTCGAAGCAGCTTAGGGGACAATGGCCGATTGCGTCTGGCGGGGCTTTATTTTGTCCACATGATCCATTTCACACGCATCCAGGCAACTGCTGAATGGAGGATTAGCACAAGTTTTCACCTTATTGAAACGGGGGATTCAAAGCAAACAAATGGGGCTGACTAGTTAGAATATGAAATTAAAGATTCTCTAAGACCCTTCGTTGTCCTTCAAGCCACATTCACACTCATCTGAAAAATACGCAGAGAGACACACACAAACAGCGGGTCATGTGACTGTCCCTAAAGCCGTTTGATCTGGTGGGGCTGCATGTTGCACATACTGACCAAATCTGCTGGCATCCCATAATCCACCCTCATTCACTGGGAAATAATCTGTATCTCCATTATCAGAACCTGAATGAAAACTGTAATTAATCTATGTATTAAGAAACATCACGATAATGATCTCTTAGGTTATTCTGTCTTAATACTAAATTTAAGTCTTTAATCATCACAGTTAATAGGAAATCCACCACAGATATTGTGTAGACCAAATTCAAACTAATGCTATTCCCATGATGTATTGAGTTTCATGCTCTGTTGCTCTGTTGGTCACAGGTGCTTTATGGTTATCATAGACTAATTCATTGTACTGAGGTCACGTGGCAATTAAAATGAATGTACAAGACTCACACATGGACACACGGACATGCATGCACACACATCACAGATGCACACACTTCCACATGCCACACAAACTCACTCATATCTACAGAGTCCCTGAATGTACTCAGTGGTTTCAGAATGTTTGAAGGCAGCACGAGAAGGAACCAACTTGATGAGTATTTCAGTTTCAATAGTGTTATAACCACATTCACATCTGCTTTTAATAACTTAAATAACCAATTCATTCTAAGCCTACTTCTCAAGCATAACCAGAATGCAGGCTCCATTTCCTCCCCAACCCAATATTATCAAGCATTATTGCAATAAAAGAAAAGACATCCTGGAGGAGACACTGACAGGGCTTTGATTGGATCATTTATAGTTATTGAAATGAGAAGTTTTTTCACATTCATAAAATTGTGTTTTCACTTATTCATTTATTTTTCCATCCCTAAAAGACGTACAGCAAGTGGCTATGCAGGAAACAAAAAATAAAAAGAAGTAATGCACAACTTTTGGAAACCCACAACCCAATGAGCGAGAACAAATATGCAGATTTATAAACAATACCATGCAGTTTATGATAAGTATCAAACTATTGTCTTTGACATTCAGGGAAAAGAGTGGCTGAGTTGGTAGAAACACAGGGCTCTTGTTGGAGAGGAGCCTGGGAAGGCAGAGCCGGGAGGACAACCTTGGATGGGGCTGAGTGGGAAGCGAGCTCCTTGGGCAGATGGCCTGCACTGGCGGGCAGGGACGACGGGCGTGTGTTCTAGGAGCTTCTCCTCACCAATGTGCGTGCGGAGAAGGCTGAGCCAAGAACCAGGATGGCCTGGAGTCCATTCGCCCTTCTGTGGACAGAGTGCGCTGGACCAGGAGGTGTCCACCCTGAGGCACGATGGCTCGGCCGGGGCCGGGGACAGATGCTGAGCCCTTGCACCTGCTTCCACACCACACTCCAGCCGTCACCGAGCGATGTGGCGATGAAGCCTGTGTGCCAGGCCAGGGCCACACATCCCCAGGGTCCCGCGCTCCCTCTCCCATGATTCTGCAGAAACCCATCCAGAGCATTTGGCTTTCTGCAGGCCTCCCTGCCTGGGCACCCCCCACCCTGCCCAACTGCACAACGAAGCTCAGAGATCAGCTCAGGAGTCCTGTGACTCACTTCACCTCTTCCTCCCTCTGGGATAGTACAATGTGGACTTAAGGAAAGTTGGTGTGAATTTAAATAGGGTGTTCATTGGGCAGAAGTGAATGGCAATTTCAAAACCATCTGTCATGAAATTAGTCTACTTCTCTAGCACCAGAACCGTGAAGACAGCGTGGGTCCCCTGTCAACTTGCCAGGATGTATGAATTCACAAGGCGTCTGCAGAGCAACAATAATTACAGTAAATATAAAAACTCTACTATGGCCTATTTTAAAAGACATATCTATTGAGGGGAGATAAAGTGGGTAATTGTGTCTTTCAAAAGCAATTTATACAATAAGGTTTTTAAATGTCTACACCACTTTAAAGGGAAACTGAGGGAGCAGTGTATTACCATTATGCACTAGCCATCAGAAATTATCTTAAAATTGATTAAAGTATTACTTATCTTAAGTACTGTTGACCTATTTTCATTCAAGCCTGTCATCTATACCTCTAGGATATACAGTTTGTAAGGAAACAGAATGTTAACTTGGACACCCGAAGCTTCTCCGCGAAAAATTATGGCAGCGCTCGATAACTGATCACTGCGTGGGCACGGAGGCTGGCGCCTAATGCTGAGGATACACAACAGGAAAAGGTGTTTTGTACTTGTTGTAGGAAGTGTAGGAATCCGTTCTAGAATTCTTCATTCTAGACACCATTAATTACTCCTCTTCTCTCTTCTCTGACTAAACTCACTAGAGGTTTACTAATTTTCTTATCTTTACAAAGATCCGGCTTTTGGCCTTTTCGATCCTCTCCAATGCACATCTCCAAGTTTATCAACTTATGCTTTTAATTTCATCCATCCTCCACCTCCTTTGGGTTTAATTTGCTGTCATCTTCCAAGTGCTCAAGAGAGAGATTTAACTGATAGATTTCAAGCCTTTTTTTTTTTTTCTGTTAAAAACACAGATGCCATAAACTTTCCTGGTAAGTGAGGCTTTGTCTGAGCCCCACGGGTGTTAACATATTACATCTCTGTCATCCTTCAGCTCAAAATATTTTCTCATTTGCACCGTGACTTTTCTTTTGACCCACAGATTATTTAATATTTATTTCTTAAGTTTCAAATGAATGTGTAGAATGTTGCTTGTTACACTATTACTGGGGGTTTTTTTGTTTAAGTAAATTATGATCAAAATATACACTCTCTACAATTTTATTTCATTGAAATATGTTGAGATTGGCTGCCTTTGTGCCCAGAATATGGTGAGCTTTTCTTTTTTCATGTGTCTGAAAATAATACATGTTTTGCAGTCATTGGGTGCAGTGTTTAAGATATATCCATAGGATCAGGTTTGCTGGTTACTGAGATGTTTTAATCCTCACTGATCTTATAATTTAAATAAGTATTTTCCATAATTAGTAAGTTGTTTTATCAGATAATGGTAAAGATTTTTTTTAAATCCCGACATGGTTATGATTTTGATTTGCATGTCATTCTGTCAGTTCCTGCTTACTATAATTGGGGCTGTATCAGAATTTTTATACCTTCCAGGTGATTTGAACTTTTTATTATTATGAAGCAACCTCCTGTGTATCTCTAGTAATACTTACTTTGATATGAATATGGATATACTTTGTTTGTTTTGTTTAGGTTCCCAAACTTCTCTGCTCATGGTCCCCATAGAGTCTCAGGAACTGTGTCAGGATGGCCCTCAGACAAAAATAAGACCCAATTGTTCCACTGATTAAATAGTTAGGTCCAAACAATTTGGTGAGGAGTTATGTCCTAAGAACTTTGCACCTGTCAGGAACCACAGAACTTCTCAGAAACTCTGATCAGGACCTGCTGATCACATCAGCATCATCACAAGTAAGATAGAGACCATCAGCATCATCACAAGTAAGAGACCATCGGCATCATCATAAGTAAGACAGAGACCATCAGCATCATCACAAGTAAGACAGAGACCATCGGCATCATCACAAGTAAGACAGAGACCATCGGCATCATCACAAGTAAG
>NC_138380.1:1965826-2017220 GCF_054177405.1 Leptonychotes weddellii | reverse complement strand
AGAGACCATCGGCATCATCACAAGTAAGACAGAGACCATCGGCATCATCACAAGTAAGAGACCATCGGCATCATCACAAGTAAGACAGAGACCATCGCATCATCACAAGGAACACAGAGATCTTATGCAGAGCCCAAAACTACTTTGAGCTGGTAATTTGTACAAGGCCCAACAGATTTGCTGTGTTCCTTTAAAAATTTTAAATGTCCCATGTCAACCCTCTAAGCTTATCAAAATTTGTGGGCTGAAATTAGAGCAACAATTTGAGGAAAATGCATAGCATTGAACACTCCCAGAGCTAGTATCAATCTTACTAGAAGATAAAAATCTTTCCCGTGACTATAAACCTGTAAAATTACTTACTTATTGCTTTTATTCAACATTGTGTTTGAGGGCCTTACCATAGCATTACTGTAGGGCCAAGAAGTAAAAGGCATACGATTTGGAAAAGAATAGGAAAAACTAATTTTATTTGAAGATGACATGATTGTCCATCTAGAACATCCTAAGGAATTTACATCCCCTCCAAAAAAGGTTCTGAAATGAATAAGTGAGTTAAGCAAGTTTGTATGATACGAAGATGCAATCACCCACTTAGTGAACAATTGGAAATTGAAATTTTAAGCCATTCTAATAGCATACAAATACGAAATACTGAGGGAATGCATTGTGCACACACACATATGTACATACAAGACATGGATCCTGAAAAATACAAAAGATTGCTGAATCTTTTTTTAAAGCCTAAATAAATGGAGAGACAGACCATGTTTCTCTGCCAGGAGAATCAAAATTGTTGAGATGTCAGTTCTCCTCAAATTGATCTATAGATTTAATGGAATCCCAATAAAAATCCCTGTAAACTTTTATGCGGCATGCTGTCATGTTAATTCTCAAATTTATGTAGAACTGCAAAGGACTTAGAATAGTCAAAACAATTTTGAAAAACTAGGGTGGGGGACTTAAATAGCTGATCCCAAGACTAACCATCACAGTGAACAACACAGTGTAGTTTGGGTGTAAGGATAGGCACATACAGCAATGGAACTGCATAGAGTCAGAAATTAACCCACACATACATGGTCAACTGGTTTTACACAAAATTTCCAAGACAACTCAGTGGGGGCAAGAATAGTCTTTTCAATAAATGGCGCCAGATATCACATGCAAAAAAATAACAATAAACTAGAACCTTGCCTCACACAATACATAAAAATTAAGTTGAAATAAATTATTCATTGCTAGATGACTCCCAAGGTGCAGGCTTTTAGGACCCCAGACATGAGGTGGCTCACTGGGTCCCCTTGGCAGGCCTGTGCCCCAGCATACAGAGCTGACAACTCTGCACACATGTGCACAACTGGGCACTGCAGCCACTCAGCATCTCTGCCACCCCCCAGAATCAGCACATTCCCCAGGGAGCCCGACAACCCAGAGCTCCGGGGTTACCCATCAGGCGCCCGCCAACCTGGGTCCAGGGCTTCTTCACCACTTGTTAACTCTCCCGACGCCCCAAGATGGGCGTGTGTCTGTGTCCGTACACACGGTGGGCATACAGGTGTGTGTCTGCAAGTCTGTGCGGACTGGTTCTTGTTCCCAGCGTAAGTTTTGGTCTGAATTCCCTGGCACACCATTCCTAGAAGTGGCAGTTTTGGTCTGAATTCCCTGGCACGCCATTCCTGGAAGTGGCTGTGTTTGCTCATTTCTTGTTTGCTGTCCCATCAGGGTCCGAGAGGTATGCACTGAAAACTCGTATTTGTTACTCTATCCCTCCCTCCCTCCGCCATTCCTCAGTGTCTGGTGAGGAAACCATCTTTTCTCCATGCCTCCTGTGTCCATGACTAAGGACTCTCCAAGCACACTCTTCATCTCTCCCTGCCCTTCACTGCATCCGGGGAAGGCAACGTGATTTTTATGAGTACATCCACCTTTGTTCTCTTTTTACAATTCCAATTAGGTTATACTTCATGAAAATTTAAAATTGCCCCTCTGGCTTCTCTCAGCTTCACATTTCGATGGTATATATCATCCCTTTTTGCTGTATTTCCAGCCCTTCTAAGCCCTTTTTTTCTTTTAATATTTGGGGGGTTTAGTTCTTTTTTGTTTGTTTCGGAGGTAGAGTTTAGTGATTCATCAGTTGCATATAATACCCAGTTCTCATTCCATCACGTGTCCTCCTTAATGCCCATCCCCCAGTTACCCCATCCCTCCACCCACCTCCCCTACAGCGACCCTCAGTTTGCTTCCTAGAGTTAAGAGTCTCTTACGGTTTGTCTTCCTCTCAATTTTCATCTTATTTTATTTTTCCTTCCTTTCTATGTTCATCTGCTTTGTTTCTTAAATTCCACGTATCAGTGAAATCATATGGTATTTGTCTTTCTCTGAGTTATTTCGCTTCACATAATACCCTCTAGTTCCATCCACATCATTGCAAATGGGACTACACCAAAATAAAAAGCTTTTGCACAGGAAAGGAAATAGTGAACAAAACTGAAAGGCAACCTACGGAATGGGAGAGGATATGTGCAAATGTCTTATCATATAAAGTGCCTGTATCCAAAATCATAAAGAATTTATCAAACTCAATACCCAAAAAACAAAAAATCCAGTTAAGAAATGGGCAAAAGACACGAGCCGACATTTCTCCAAAAAAGACATACCAATGGCCACCTTCTGGACCCTTTTAAATATAAATCTTACTAATGATATATTTTCAGGTTTTTTTTGTTTTAGAATCTGAGAATCTTTTTTCTTTTGATCAATGAGTTTAAACCATTAATACTTACATATACACTGTGATATTAAGCAATTTATTTCATCTTAATTGCACATTTTCCATTTATAAAACTTAAAATTTTCTTTCTCTTTTTCTGTCTTAAATATAAACATTTATTCTAGTGTTTTGAAAGTTATTTATTCTACTTTTATTTTTGTTATTGCTACCCACAAATTGCTAGTACCTGATATCTGCTTATTTTCCCTGTAAGATATTTGCAGCTTATCAACAGCTTTGTCTGTTATGGTCTTTCCCAGTATAAGATGAGCGACAGTCACCTTCGTCAACGCACACGTACACTTTGCATGGTGTCAGTTACCTATTGATGCATAACACTTTATCCCAAACTTTAGCAGATTAAAATGACCAACATTTTGTGTCCCAGGTGTCTGAGGACCAGGAGCGCCGAGGAGCTCAGCTGAGGGCTGTCGGCTCAGAAGGTGCCACTGTGGAGTCAGCTGGTGTCATTTCATGACTTGACTGCTGGAGGCATGGGCACCAAGCTCCTGTAGGTCGCCCCGGGCAGGCAGCAGGTCCTCACTAGCTGCTGAGAGGAGAGTCCATTCCTTGCCCCAGGACCATTCACAGCAAGGTGGCATGAGTCCTACAGAGCAAGTGGCTGAGAAAGGGAGCCCAAGACACAGGTACGGTCTCTGTAGACCCTTATCTTTTAAGTCAAAGCTCACCAAATGTGCCAGATTTTGTTCATTAGAAGTGGATCACTAGGTCTAGCCCACGTCCCGCACGAGGAGAAGACACGAGTGTGACTAGCAGGAGGCGGGTGGGGGGGTGCTCTGGGCTTTCCGTCACCATGGAACAGTGTATAGGATTCCACAGATGGGCCTTGTACCTCATGCACTGATTACTTTGTGCCATAGACAAGTAATATCCCTTCACGTATTTAACACCTCATTCCTCTGTATGTAATATCTCTCTCCCTCTCCCCACTCCTCTTTTGGTTGCTCTTAATATTTTCTCCTTATCAATGATTTTGGGCAATTTGAATAAAATTCGCCTCAGTATAGTTCTTAAAAATGCTGCTGATGTTCATTGGGTTTCTCGGAGCTGTGGGTTACAGTTGTCCTCACATTTAGAAAATGTGGGCATTATTTCTCCAAATATTTTTTTTTCTGTACCTGCATCCTTTGGGAACTTCAAACACCCATTTATTAACCTGCTCAAACTTGTCCCATGGCTCACTAATGCTCTTTTAATTTTTAAAAATTCTCATTTCTCTCCTATTCCTTTCAGATAGTTTCTACTGTTAACACCTTAACCACTGGTCTCTCCTTCTGCAACGTCTGATCTACCACGTGTCCCCTCCAGAACATTTTTCATCTCAGACATTGTAGTTTTCACCTCTAGAAATTCTATTTTTCCAGAATGTTTAATTCTTCAAAGTCTCTACTTAACTTTTGAACATACAGAATACAGTTACAGTAACCACTTCCGTGTCCTCTGCTATGCTAAGATTTGTGAGTTCTGGATTAGATTGTATTGGTTTTTCTCTTCACTATAGGTCCGCTTCTTTTCTTGCTTCTTATTTTAGTTTTGGAGGTAGAGTTTAGTTATATATAACACCCAGTGCTCATTACATCACTGCCCTCCTTAATGCCCATCACCCAGTTATCCCATCCACCCACCCACCTCCCCTCCAGCAACCCTCAGTTTGTTTCCTCTTATGGTTTGTCTCCCTCTCTGATTTCATCTTATTTTATTTTTCCTTCCCTTCCCCTACGATCCTCTGTTTTGTTTCTTAGATTCCACATAGGAGTGAAATCACATATATCTTTCTCTGACGGACTTATTTCGCTTAGCATGATGCCCTCCAGTTCCATCCACATTGTTGCAAATGGCAAGATTTCATTCTTTTTTTTTTTTTAAAGATTTTATTTATTTATTTAATTGACACAGAGAGAGAAAGAGACAGCGAGAGAGGGAACACAAGCAGGGGGAGTGGGAGAGGGAGAAGCAGGCTTCCCGCTGAGCAGGGAGCCCGATGTGGGGCTCGATCCCAGGACCCTGGGATCATGACCTGAGCCGAAGGCAGTCGCTTAACCAACTGAGCCACCCAGGCGCCCCAAGATTTCATTCTTTTTGATGGCTAATATTCCATTGTATATATATACATATATAACATCTTTATCCATTCACCTGTCGATGGACATCTGGGCTCTTTCCACAGTTTGGCTGTTGTGGACTTTCTTGCTTCCTGACAGACGTGTAGCTTGGAGTAGAGCCCAAGGTAGGGGAATTATTTCTGTCCACCAGGGCAACACCTTCCTGAATACTCTACCAAATTCCTGTGAACTGGGCACTTTCCCAGTTTGGCCAGTGGGCACCAGCTTCTTTCTGGGACCTGCATGAGCACAGCTACCTTCCAGGGTCCGGCAGCGTCCTCACACAGGGCCAGCCCCCACTCTGGGCTCCCCGGGCAGCCCTCCCCTCCGAGTTCATCTGAGACCTCTGGCCGCGTGTGTCCCTGGACTCCTGGCTCCGTCCCACCCAGACCACCTTGGTCTTCCATGTGGTGAGCTTTCTCCAGGGCGCTTTAAGAATCAGTCCTTCATCACTGATGCCCAGTTTCTTAAAAACCGTTGTTTTACTGTGTTGTCTGGTTTTGTTTTGTTTTTTTCTTTTTTGGCAGCTTCAGACAGGGAGTTAAAACTCACCCATTACTTGCGGCCCCCGTGGAAGCCCCAGAGTTTTTTATGAGGAGCTATTCACTCACGTCTAGTGTCTTCGTCCATCCTCAGAGTCTATTCCACCAGACCATCTCCATTTGTGGTGAGTTCCCATCCCGGCTCTTCCATTATTTCTGCTTTCCTGTGGCTGAGGCTGCCGTCCTTTCCTCGTTAAGTCTGTCCCCTCACATGTCCTGCAATATCCCCTTTGGCTACCATCAGTTAATATCTCACAGTGGGAAGGTGAGCAATTGAGGCCTGAAGCGTGCTTCTCCAGGGAAATGGGGGAGGACCTCAGGCAAGAAGAGAGCCCTGGTTTTCACCCTGGGATCGCTCCTTCCTCATTTTCCCTGGGGGTAGACGCCCGCGGGCACCACTCCCCCTGTTCTCAGGAGCAGGTACATCTAACTCTCGTATGGGACAAAGGGTAGGAGAGACCACTCGGAGTGGGCCAGCCACCAGATTGTTTGACTCCTTGACCCACAGCCAGCTTCCACCTGGCCCTGATGATGCTTAGATCCCTCCGGCTGGCGCTGCAGCTTTCCCGACACGACGGCAAGGCTGGACGAGGCCCAAACAGAGCTAGGTGGGGAGAGGGGAGGAAAACTAGAAAGACTTTCAGTCCCATGTCCCCCTTAGCTCCTGACGCTCGCAGCCTGGTCCCACACCCCTGGACCCTCCTGCCACAGGCCCACTAGAGAGGATACCCTTCCTCACCCACAGCTCCTGTGGCACCTCTGGGGCTGAGAAAGGTCAGTGGCCCCGATTTGTTCTTCGTCTTATCCAGACTCGCTTTTTCCTTCTGCAGATAACTTAATTATTTAGCTATATGATCCTCTTGAATTGTAATTCTAAACTTTTATTCATGATTCCAGTTGGTAATCAGCAGGTAGAAAGTGTTCCAATTAGAAAAATCAAATTAATTCTTTTTTTAAATAAGGAGGAGAAACTACTTATTCTGTACCCCTGGGAAGTAGAAATTAGGTAGAATTCTTAAAATGAAAGAGATGATTATATCTCCCTCATTTATCCCATCTTCTTTCTCTCTCTTTTCCCTCCTGTGTTCTCTGCTCCCTGAAGCCCAAGAAATTACTAGGGGAGGAAATCTTTCCTTATATCATAGCCCCCCTGGACTTCTGCAATAAACCTAACTCTGGCACGGCTTCTAGATGAAAGTTTGAAGCCCGTAAGTTGGGAAATCGGTATTGGACACTTCGGGGGTAGGTGACGCCTCTGTTCTGACCTGTCTTGTGTCGGCCATGGCCAGCAGCAGGGTGAAGAGGGGACAGCCTGCTCTCGATGGCCTCACCCCTCTCCCACCTCCTGCCCTCCTGGGGCCTCATCCCAGGGCTACCTCCCTGACCGGGGACTCAATGTATCAGACTGTGTCCAGCAAAATCTTGTGATTCTTCTGAAAGATGAGCTACTATGGATCCGAGCAGAGTTATGATTAGTCCAGTCGAGATATCCTGAACCTCAAAGGTCATTTCCTTCAACTTCGCGGCCACATTCAGGATGGAAACCACTGGGGAGGGGCCGGGCTCTGGCTTTCCTCCCGAGACCGTCAGGGAGGGCAAATGTGCTTTTAAAGAGTTCTCCGCTGTGGTTTCCTGCTGATTGTCTTGTCAGCCTCCTCTCCCCTAGCCCTCACGTCTGCAGTCAGCCGGCGTCCCAGACGAACACTGCATGAACATCGTCGTTTTGGCGAATGTTTTGTGAACTTATTTTAGGCCTCGCTGCCAACAATGCATTCCTATCTAAGCATCTAATGATTTACCATGTGAAACTAAGACACCGTGCTGTGTTTTTAAAACACGATAAATCCTGGATCATTCATTATTCCATCTAGAAAGAATCCTCTGAGCCATGGCTGGGACAACATGGCAACCCAGTCTCCCAGGCGACAGTGGTCTCTGGGGACGCGGGAAGCTGGGCACTGAGCACTGTCCTTCTCCCAGAGCTGGGGAGGGGCGCATGGCGCGAGGAAAGGCCCAAGGCATTGGTGGCACAAATAAGAAAACAGGATTTTCAATCGTGACAACCCAAGATAATTCTGAGATGAGGAAAACAGAGTTATAACTGGTCACTCCATTAAAGCCAGAAAAGGGATATGACATAACTTTGGGGCTTTGCGGTGACCTCATAAGGAGATCGGGGTGCTGTTGGGCCCTTGCCGGTGAGTCTTGGAACGGTCTCAGGGTTAACTTTGGAAGACACTAAGAATTTTGTTGATAGTAGAAACCATAGTGGTTTCTGTGAGGTGAGGAACTGAGAAATAAATATAGGATAAGATGCCCCAATGTTAGTAAGAGAAAGGATGTTCACATTCTTGTAACCCCGACCCTCCCTTAGGAAAGCATCTCTGACAGAAGTGTGAGGACGAAAGAACTGGCAGTAAGCTCTTGCTCCCACCGAGTATGAGCCAAAGGCCTGGGAGCTCCCATGACACCTAAATATGAAACAGCGATGCTGGCAAGACCCAGAAATAGCACCTTCTTCTCCCTTGGGACCCTATACTCCACGGGGTGCTTTCATTCCCTGCTCACTGGCCTGCCCGGGGCAGCTGTGCCACAAGGCCTGCCTCTCCGTCCCCCTTCCTACACAGCCGGGGCCAAGCGGGGGAACCAGAGCAGGTCTCCACCCACTTCCCACTGGCCTCCGCTACTACAGTTCTCCAGTTGCCTCCTTCCTTCTCGATTTAGGGGAACCTCAGTATTTACTTCACTTGACCTGGCAGCACTTTTCCTCCTGGTAGGCAGAAAAACACCCCTGCCCCCAGAGATTCTGTGAATTCCAGCTCTGAAATCTGTGAATATGGTGAGTTCCACAGCAAAGAGGAATTAAAGGAGCAGATGGTTGTTAGCCAGATGACCTTAAATTGGTGAGATCATCCCAGAATATCTAGGTGGCCCAATGAAATCACAACAATCCTCCTAGAGGTGTGGAGTGGAGAGGAGGAGAGGTAGAGAGGGAGGGCCATGCACCAAGGAGTGTGGCATCCTCCAGGAGCCGGAGAAGGCAGGGAAATGGCCTTCTCCCCAACAGCCTTTCCCACTGAGTCTGTCCCAACATCTTGATTTTAGTCCTGTGAGTCCCGTGCTGGGCTTTTAACTATACAACTATACAACTGTGAGACACTAAATTCATGTTGCCCTAAGCCCCTAAGTTTGTGGTAATTTTTTACAGCAGCTGTAAACCTTCCCCCCGCCCCCAGCCGTGATGTACACCTCTGTCCTACAGCTCAGCATTATCCATTTTCCTCTGAACCTTCCGGTCTCTGTCAAACTCCTCCGAAGGCTCCTCATCCCTGGCCTATCCCTTAGACACCTGTGTTTCACATCTGGCCTGGCTCCCTTGGTTCTCCTCGTCCCGCCTCCCCTGTGACATCACCCCACCCCAAGCTCCGCACAGGGAGCTCTGAGCTCACGCTGGGTCACAGAGACCACTCTGCAAGCCTGCTGAGTGTAGGGATGACTTTAGAGAAACGTTCCCGTGACTCGGGCACATTGTGCTAGATGTAGGACAGCTTCACGTGCTGCACGCTCGCCCCTTACAGACACCGTGATGAGCTCTCTATGTAAACTCATCATTTGATCCTCATGCCTGAATGCAGTGCATTACTCTTGCTATCTCCTTTTTCCAGATCTGAAGAAGTTAAGGTCCAGAGAGGTAGGGCTACTGCCTAGGGTTACCCAGACTGGGTGGTCCAGCAAGGACTGGAAGCCGGAATGTGGTCTCCACCCCTTTGCCCTAATGTCCCAAAGGAAGAGTGGGAGCGAGGTACTACAGCTACTCTCCACCCTGACAGTTCCTAACCCCAATCCACCCCACTGGCTGCTACAGGCTGGGGTGGAGGACAGCCCTCCTGGGCGCTTGTCTGCCCTAGCAGGCTCAGGGGCCCATGCCCCGCTAGCCCAGGCAGGGTGCCCCATGGCAGGGAAGGTGACCGGGGCAAAGACAGAGCCACCACCTATATGTATGGGTGTGGCCAATAAATCACCTCTGCACTCCTGACATGGGGCACCTGGGGAGATGCGACTGCAGTCCGCACCTCCCTGCTGAGTCACAGCCTCGTGAGTCAGTCCCCTGTCCCCGGCCACGGCCGGTGCCCCTCAAACTCCGCCAGTCCCAGACAGTCAGCAGCCTGTGTTTCAAGCCTTTCTGTCTCCAGTGTTCTTCCTCTGGGTAGATGGCAGGTCCTAAGTTTCCAGCCAGAAACACGGCCTCACTCCTGGTCTTCTCCCACTGTCTCCCCACATCCCATCAACCATGAGATTCTATCACCTCTCCCGCCTCAACACACCTCCCAGCCCTTCGTTTCTGTGCATCCATCAGCTGCCGTCCCAGCCCAGCGCCGTCATCCTTCTCCTGGACCAAGGCCTCAGCCTCCCAACTGGCTCCTCCACTTCACTGAAGCCAGAATTCTCTTCCTCAAGCACAAATCTGACTTTCAAATGGCTCTCCATCCTTTCATAACAGAACCACGGTGACTACGAGGCCTGGAGAGGTCTGGTCTCGACTGTTGCCCTATGTCCCTTCATGCACTGTGACATGGAATCCACTGAATCTGCTTCCATCTGAATCATAAACGCTTGGGCCTCAGATATTTGTATACCCTGTTCCATCTCTCCAACATACAACCCTCTGCCCTTCTACCATAGTGCCATTCATCCTTCAGGTTTTATTCTATGTCACTTCTTCCAAGAAGCCTTCCCTGGCTCCTTCTCAGTCTGAGTTAGATGGTCACACAATGTGCTTCTTGGGACTTCTAAAAAATAGTCTTTTAACAAAGACAAACAAGGAACTATTGATTGAAGAACTTAAATTCTTATTTTTAAAAATGACATAAATGCACACCAAGCGTGACGCAGCTTCGGGAGACAGTATTGTTTCAGTGTGTCTTGTTCCTGTCCCCTCCTGCCACTGCCCCTTTGCTCTTACCCTGCAGTCCGGGACAGCCTCTGTGCTCTTCTCCCTATTCAGACACTGTCCACCACTCATGAATTCTTGACAGCCTTGAGGGACAAATTCCACGTCCTCTGTGACTCCTACAACTTTTCCAATTCAAAATGACCTCTCTTCTAAACCCTTATGGTCTTTGTAGTAATATTCAATACAAAATGAGATGATTTTCTAATTATTTCTTATGAACTAGCTTTATATTTCCAAATATTGTCTGACATCTTTCTGGGGAAAGGCCACATTATACACACATTTGTTAACACGTAGTGTTTAGCATTATGCTGGGCACATATTGGACTCTTAAGAAGTACCTATAAATGTTTGCTTTTGAACAGTCCAAACAAAATTCTCAGTAAAATCATGGAGGCTTAGAGCTGAAGAGTGCCCGAGTTCCTCTACTCCTACTCCTTGTTTCATGGAGTCTTGAACTGACAGACTGTGACATGCCCGAGGCCGTTCCTCAGTACTGCAGGGCTGGTTCCCCTCCGGCTCTTGTCCCCTGGTCTACGTCTATTTTATTCCTATACACAGACCCTACGCACGGGTGGGCAGGAGAAGTAACCAAAACCCACCATTTTAATTCATTTTTTAAAACAATAATGAATTCTATCAAAATTAATTTTAAGACTTCTGCCTCTGGTCAGGAGGGAGTGACAAGGACTGGATTTACTTTTCTGCAGTAAACGAGGAAAGTGGACAAAATAGGGAAGACAACAGGACTTAAAACCCTGGACCTCAGACAGGGAAGGCGGTGATCCCTCAGAGATGAGGAACAGAGGCGACACCTTCTCCTGCCCCAGTGGGCTGAATCTGGAAAGTTCTAGGCTATGGTGCAGGAGGAAGGAACCAAGGAGGAAGCTGCGGTCTCCCTGAACCGAGGAACCAGAGCTGGAAGTGTGGGGATGCTCAGGAGGGGCTGCAGTTCACAGGGCAGGGTGCTGGGCAGGGGAGCGCCACACAGAAGGAGAATTCTAGACACCTGCAGAGGGGCCCCATCAAAGGTTGCACCGATCATCATCAGAGGCATGTGACAAGACCATCTGCGGTCAGGGAAGGAACCACCCCACAGCATTAGAACGGCCAGGACCCAAAACACGAAGACCGAATGCGGGTGAGGATGTGGTGAGGAGGTGGGTCAGCTGGAGCACTCCCGTATCGCTGCTGGGAATGCAACAGGGTGCCGCCGCTGGGAGACAGTTCGACGGTCCCTTACAAAATGAAACATACCCGTAGCCTAGGATCCAGCAATCAGATTTCTTGGCATTACCCAAAAACAGTTGAAAAAACTTACGGTCACACAAAAACCTACACACGGGTGTTTATAACAGCTTTATTCGTAATTGTCAAAACTTGGAAGCAACTAAGATGACCTTGAATGGATAAATGAACTGTGGTCCATCCAGACAATGGAATATTAATCAGCCCTAAAAAGAAACGCACTACCAAGGCATGCAGAGGCATGGTGGAACTTTGAATGCATATCACTAAGTGAAAGAAGCCAGTCTGAAGAGGGCACCGACTGCATGATCCCAACTATAGGGCATTCTGGAGAAGACAATGCTACGGACAGGAAAAAGGCCAGAGCTTGCCAGGGGCTCTGCTGGGGAGGGAGGGATGAACAGGGGGAGCACAGAGGGGTTTTAAGGCAGGGAAACTACTCGGTAGGAGAACGGTAGAAACATGTCATTATACTTTTGTCCAAACCCAGAGAATGCAGGACAGCAACAGTGACCCCAGCGTAGACTACGGACTTTGGGTGATAATTACATGTCACCGTGGGCTCATCAGTCGTAGCTAATGTGCCCCTGAGGGGGATGCTGGTAAGGAAGAGGGCTGTGCGTGTTGGGGGGGTAGGAGGCAAACGGGAACTCTACCTTCCCTTCAATTTTTCTGTGAACCTTAAATTGCTCTGAATAGAAGCCAGTATGAATACATTTTTAAGAAATTAAGCCGCAAACACAGACTCACACATCTCTATCTAGCCCCTACGCCGCTGGGGAGTTCTCCACCCGGGACGTGAGACACCGTGACTTTACACTCTCACCTCCAATTCCAAGCCAACACTACACGGTTATGGACAATTTCTAAAGGAAACCACACAACCTTTGGGATACTACTAAGTGCAAGAACAGTGTCAAGCATTGCCTCAGCCCACAGAACCAAGGGCGTGTGAGAAGGCGAGTCCTTCGAAACTAAGCCAGGTGAAAACACACACCGCCAGCACCCAGCTCAGGGGGGTCCGGACCGGGGAGGGGAGCAGCGCCAGCCCCGGCGGCAGAGTGGGAGCCGGGGAGACCCACCGCAGGAAAGCCCGGGGTGCGAGCGAAGGTGCTGAGCCGCGGGTGAGTGAGCACAGGGCCTCCCGGGCAGGCGCGGAGAGGTCTGCGGCCCCTGCCCAGGCCCAGCGCAGAGCCCAGGAGGGAGCAGGACCAGAGGCCTGTGAGCCCCCAGGGGACGGGGTGGCCGCTGGAAGGCAGGCCTGGCGAGCTGAATCCAGAGGGCAATGAGGCCGGATTCCCCTCCTATGGCCAGCAACCAGCAGAACTCATTTCCAAATCAGCAGTGAGACGCTGTGTGACAGAAAGCGGGTTCTCTGAAAACGGCGTAAGGAGACCTTGTTGTGTGTCAGGCCTGTGACGTCGGGAGTCATCCCGGGGACAGGGGACGAGAGCCAGTGGGCCTCCCCGTCTCCCGAGGGTTCCCGCAAACCCACTCCTTGTTCTCCTTCCTGAGACCCTTCCTCTGCTCCCAGAGCCCCAGGTCACTGCCCTCTGAGGAGGAGCACATCCTTCCCGACCTGCTCGCGGTGCTGGGCAAGGACCCGCACTGCCAACCACGGCGGGGAGACCCCGGGGGACCGCGAGAGGCTCTTGCTCGACTCTGGGTAAGGCCGGGCGGCGGAGGGGGGTGGTAGCAGGGGGGCAGAGCTCTCCCTCCTCCTGCTCATGTTAGCCGCCCACTTTGGGGAGAAGAGCAGAACCCAAGCTTTCTCCTCTGGGGGACACATCTCCGCTGTGAGAGAGCGGGCTCGAGCACTATGTCTGTAGGTCATGACTTCACGGGTGGCGAGGAGCCAGCAAGCGCCCTGCAGCAGTCGGCTCCGCGGCCTGGAGTCCCGGTCTTCAGCGCCACCACTTCCTGTCACGGCCCTGCTCGTCTAAGAGTCACCTCGAGGAGGGCAGGACGAGAGTCAGGAGGCTCACCGAGAGGCTGGTCCTTCCTTGCCAGCCCAGGCTGGCCGGAGCGTCTGCCCGGCTCCATTCGGCCGCCTGCAGGCCGGGATCATCCCACAGGTAAGTGCCCCGCGTGCTGGGCCAAAAAGCCCGCACTGCAGAACAAAGAGATGAACCCGGGGCCGTCTCTGCCCCCGAGAAACTAGGAGGAGCTGACAAGAGAGATGAAGAGGAATGAAGACGGGGCTTCGTGGTGGGAAACGCTGCAAATGTAGATGTTGTTGTCACACTTCTCATGTCCCCAAATGTCAACCATGATGTTTTGCATGCAGACTGTGTTCAGTGTTTGCTAATTGATTAAGCTGTACTGACTTTGGCAGGAAAACTTAAATGTTTTCTGGCAGCAGAGAAGAAAATATATTTATCTGCAGAGTAGGAATTTAAAATCCCGACGTCCCCAAACCAGTGGCAATGCCTGAGATGTGCACTCCCATTCCCAAACAGTCCCGTGGTGTCACGGGAGCACCCCCAGCTGTCCGGAGCATCACTCGGGAGAAAGGCACGGGGCTCCGCGGCCAAGCCCCTCAGAGGCGTGCCGCGGGCAGCAACGGGCTCGAACACTTGACCAATCTCTCGTTCCATTCCAAGAATCTACGCAGTCCACTCTATCGCTGGCCGGGCCACTCGGCCAGAGCAGCAGCAGGACGAGCGGCATCACTGGGCAGAACCCGCCCGCGGAAGTCTGCAGCCGTGACTCACTGGCCTCGACAGGCAGGCGCTTGCTGCTAGGTGGACGGGAGCTTGTCGAGGGTCCCTTGGCCCTAGCGCTGCCAGGAAAACCCTTTCCACTCACGCCTTCCCTTCATCCCTTTCACCCAACGCCTCATCTCGGGTTGAAACTGACCCTTCCAGTGCACAGCTGCCTCCTGATGCCAATGAAACAGTGTGTTGGTCAAAACGTAAATGCGAGGCGCATGTGTGTCGGGATGTCCTTGTATTTGGAGGGTAAGTACAACACGGGGTTGGGCTCTGGAGGACGTGAAAAACATTCTCTATTTTCATACTTCAGTGGGCCAGTTTCCAGAAAGGGGGCTGTCGGGAAGTCCTTGGACGAAGGACAGGTGATCTCACGGGAAAGGTGCAGGGAAGGGTGCGGAGCCCAGGCTCTACACCAGCTGGTCATCGATGAGCTGCGTGACAACCAGCAACACTTTCAACCTCTGTGCCAACATCACGTGGGTCCAAGTAACGGTGGAGGTACCCAACACCACAATGCTCAGGTTATGACATCAGATGCGGCCATAAACACGGAGAGAATAAAGTCCCACAGCCATGGGGACTTCCCGCCATGGTTACGTGAGCTCAGGTGTCCAGGCGGCGAGGGAGGACGGTCTAAGGAATCGGGCCTGGGCTGGGTCCCATCTCTAATGCCGCCCTGGGCCATAGGAAATCGCCATCCTGATGAACCAGAGACAAACATCCGTAAAATGGGGCTAACGGCCCTGCCTGCTATGTCCAGCCAGGAGGGGGACGGGGTGGGGATCGTGGAGGCCGCCCTACTCCCCTCGGCCCTGGTGTAACCTTGTGCACGGAGGTGAGCCGAGAGGGACCTGCCAGAGATGTGCTTCCAGGTGTGGGAAGGACTTGCAAGTCTGTGCACAGAATGAGGCCCCTGGACCTCAAGGACAGAACAGAGGCAGGAAATAGCCTGTAGAAAATAACAGAATTATTGAGGTGGTAGGGGATCAGAAAGAGGAGAGAGAGAGGGAGGGAGAGAGGGCCAGAGCAGGGCGCTCATCCACTAAGAAATGCTAAATCTGGGGAAGGAAAAAATTTAAAGTGAATCAGTAAAAGGACGGACACCTTGGAGCTCATGATGGGGTCTGCAGAGTAGCTGGTGCCCTCCGTCCAAGGCGCATGGACGAGGCCGACAGAGGGCTCCCCAGGAGCCGTCTCCACCTTCTCTGACCTTCCCAGTCCCGCATCAAAGAGGCGGCTGCCACAAAATGTCTCGGTGGGCCCCATGGCGCAGAACCACACAGAGAAGGGGGCTGTGGTGAACGCGGCTCCAGGTTCCTCAAGCTGACACAGCACGTCCCTCAGATCAACACTGAGTCAGAGGCCCTGGAGCTGCCGTCCGACCCACAGCCCCAGCTCTGGGCATCCGCCCAAAGGAGCGGGACCAGGATCTCCGAGAGATGTCTGCACTTCCATGATCATTAAAGAGACTATTATTCACTACAGTAGAAAAAGTAATAAATAGAGGGCGGGAGGAAACTTTTGCAGGGGACAGATAGGTTCCTGGCAGAGACTGTAGTGATGGTTTCATGGTGTATACTCAGCCCCAAAACATCATAATTTGTATATTTAATTACACACAGCTTTTTGTATTTCAAAAAAAGAAGAAATTTTAAAAAGAGAAGGTCTGACCTCTGAAAGCTTTGAGTCTGTGAGAAAAGACAACATATAAATGGCTTTTCATACTGTGCTTGGTGCCAATACTCTCAGAAAGCGGAAGCAAACCCTAAAGTTTCAGCCCCACGGAGTGTTGGGCCCCAGATGGGGTGCGGGTTTGTTGACGTGGCAGAGAACAGCCCTGTCTTCCTTCAATGCCTCCCCTACCTCTCCGTGACCTACCAAGCCAGGCGCAGCGAACTTTGTGTCTGGCCCTGTGTGGCAGCTCTTGGGTTTTCAGAAACACCATCAGCCAGCAGCTGGAGAATCGTGACCTACAGGCCAGGTTCTAAAGACGGCTGAGGCGCCTGAGAACCAGCTTCTGCCCGTGGCCAATTCAGACGCCCTTGTTTTGACTGAACAAAATAGGTCGTAAGCGTGGAGTTCATGAGAGGGCCCATACAGACACAAGCGTGTACATAAACATAACTCTTCATCTCGGGAATAAAAGCTGTGAATTTATTGTCTATTACAGTTTACAGTCATTAGATGTGGACGTTTATACCCCATATGGGTCGACTAGGGTGTGGAAGTCTTCCGTGTTGCATAGTAGCTAACCTGTTTGATTTTTCTTTATCAAAGGCTCTTGAAGGGCATCAAGATTCTAAAAGTTGGCTTTTTTCCTTGACTATACAAAGCAAACTCAGACAGGGACAATGACCAATGACCAGATGCATTTTCCATGTGAAACAGACATCTCTTAATATATTGGTTTCCTTTTCTGCGTTAATCCCTCAGAGTTACTCAGTTTACTGTTAATAAAAGATTATCAAAAGAGCGTTTATAGCTCAGCGTAGTAGCTGTCACACATTTAACTCTCCAGTCTCTGGAAGACAGCAATCCACAGTTACACACTTGTGTGCACATGCACACATATCCACCTGAATGCATACAATCTGGTTTTGTTCAGGTTAATGCTATAATCTAACTGAAAAATAGAAAAAGCACCTGCATAGAATAAAGATCTCAAAGAATGGGTCAATAGCCACTGAAAATAATGTTAGAACAGGTGTTGTACGAAAATCTTTGATCTTGAAGACCCTTTTAAAGGTGTCAGAAACAAAGTACATGGTTAAGTCAAAGAGAAAACCCTAAAGTATTGTTTTCTAAAGGAAGGTTTTTTGTTTAATGCAAACTTTGCTCTTTTGCCTGATGTTCATGGGATACAGTTGAAAAGACAAAATCCAAGGGAATTAAGCATGTGGCACACAGGGACGCTATTTTTTCCTGCAACCACTGCTGTAATGGGAAACCTGCAGGAGAGAGTCCTGGGCACACTCTAGAAGTCAAGCTAAAATGCAGGCAGATGTCTCCTTGCTAATCATCGCAATGGCATGAGCTCGTTCCATAAGCAACGCTCCAACCAGTCAGAAAGCTAGACAGAGGTCACTGGGGTTTGGGGAGGGTGTATGGGAGAAGATGGTGGAGGAAGGCCCAGCTTGGGTGCTTGGTGGTCGGTACCCACACACTTAGCTCCAGCTGCATGTGTCCCATGGCCTGAACCACTTTCCCACTGAGAGTGGAAGGGAACATGCAAGGTCAGGCCCTCTCACCTGTTAGGAAAGCGCTTGCTACTATTAATTAAGTGCAGGTGTGGGCCAGGTGCTCAGCTCAGGAGCAACAGGAGATATGTCCACACCCACGTGGGCTCAAGGCGTCAACAAGAGCCGATCACTAAAGCGTCAGGCCTCCGGCATTTGGCCTTGGCACTCCTTCCCTGTTCTTACAAATTACAAAGGCCCCCGGAGCATGGGTGTTCACGTGAGTTACGTAGGTCAGTATTTACTATATCAGAAATTAAAAGAGAAATGAAATGTATATGGATTAATTTTAAAATAGTCACACAAATATGTCACGTATACATGTTTTTAAATAGCATATACTTTTGGAAAATAGTTACATTTTCCAAAACAAAATAAAAACACTAAGTGGGACTTCATCAAACCGAAAAGCCTCCGCACAGCAGAGGAAACCATCAACAGAATGAAAAGGCAGCTTACAGAATGGGAGAACATATTTGCAAATCATATATCTGATAAGGGTTAGTGTCCAAAATATATAAAGAACTCATACAACTCAGTAACAACAACAACCAATGTGATTAAAAATGGGCAGAAGACATGAACAGGCATTTCTCCAGAGAAGACATCCAGATGGCCAACAGATACACGAAAAGGTGCTCAACATCACTCCTCATCAGGGAAATGCAAATCAAAACCACAATGAGATATCACCTCACACCTGTCAGAATGGCTAGTATCGAAAAGACAAGAAACAGGTGTTGGTGAGGATGTGGAGAAAGGAGAACCCTAGTGCACTGTTGGTGGGAATGCAAATTGGTGGAGCCACTCTGGAAAACAGTATGGAGGTTCCTCAAGAAGTTAAAAATAGGGGTGCCTGGGTGGCTCAGTCATTAAGCGTCTGCCTTTGGCTCAGGTCATGATCCCAGGATCCTGGGATGGAGCCCCGTGTCGGGCTCCCTGCTCAGCTGGGAGTCTCCCTCTCCCTCTGCCTCTCCCCCTGCTTGTGATCTCTCCCTCCCTCTCTCTCTGTCAAATAAATAAATAAAATCTTTTAAAAAAAAGTTAAAAATAGAGCTACCCTATGATCCAGTAATCGCACTTCTGGTATATAACCAAATGAGACAAAAATATATCCATACCCCCATATTTATTGCAGCATTATTTACAATAGCCAAGATACGGACACAACCTAAGTGTCGATCAGTGGATGAATGGATAAAGAAGTGAGATGTATATGAATATATACATATGATTACTCATCCGTAAAAAAGAAGGAAATCCTGCCATTTGCAACAACATGGGTGGACCCTGAGGGCATTATGCTCAGTGAAATAAGTCAGACAGAGAAAGACAATTACTGTGTGATCTCACCTCCATGTGGAATCTAAAGAAACCTGACTCACAGAAACAGAACAGATTTGCGGTTGCCTGAGGCGGGGAATGGGTAAAGGGGGCCAAAGTTATAAGATCAATAAGCCTGGGGATATCATGGACAGCGTGGTGACTACAGTTAACATACCGCATTATGTATTTGAAAGTTGCTAAGACAAGTAAACCTCAAAAGTTCTCATCGCAAGAAAACAGCATGTGTAACTGAGCGAGGTGATGGATGTGAACTAGAGTTACCACGTACCATGTTCACCGTATACACAGCACTCCTGGGAAATACCCAGACCATCACAGTGTACACCTACAGCAACACAGTGTTATGGGCCAGGTACGTCTCAGTACAACTGGGAGGATGCAAACCAGTCAGACAAATGCAGAGAAGAGCAGCATTGTTGGATGTTCCCACCAACCTCTGTCTCGCCCGGCGTCCTAGGAGATGGGGATTCTCATGCCTCTGTGTGTGATCTGTTGTGATACAGTGTTTTGATTGATTGATTGATTCATGGAGACAACCACCTTCACACAGATACGTGGTAGGGAAAGAGAGGAGAGTTTCTTTCATTCTTTATATTGCCCCAAAATTTGACAAGCAGTGTGCTTACCGTAACAGCTCCTAATTCAGCATCTGACTTGAGCAGCTTGGACCCACTCATGATTTTGTAGCCTCACGCATTGATCACCTATGGAGTTATGCAGATCTTCCAAATGTTGACTCATCTTATATTTGATATCAAAAAATCACATTTATTAGTGTCTCCACTGATCTCATCAGAAATGTCTTTAACATTGGGAAGTTGTCAAGTTCACGGTGGCAGATTAAATTTTTCCAAAATTCTAGCTTTCTCTTCAAAGTTTGAATTTTATTATGGGCAACAAACACCATCCGTTGCTTTCCTTGAAGCGACAGGCTTACTTTGTTCATTTTCAAACCAAACGGGATTTCCAAATACCAAAGTCCAAGCAGCCAGTTTGTCACTCATTCCTTCATGTGAAGACGGAGTCTGGGATCAAGGCAGCTAGTACAGCACACACCCCATTCCTCAAGTGTTTCCCTCAGCCGGCAGGGGTCTTTCTTGATCTATAGGTTTTCTGTGTAATTATTGACTGCTTTCTTTGAAATTAGAGTCTAAATGGCCCGCAGTATAAGTCAAGTTACTGTATCTTCAAGTTAAATCTCAAATATGTGTGTGTGTTATCTTTAACTTGGAAATCAATTCTGTGTAGAGAATGTTCCCAACAGATTATTCAAGGGGTGAACCCATGATCTGAAATGGGTGCCATATTCCAACAGTGCTGGAAACTTCTGAGTCTGGCAGTTTGGCCAAGGCACACTGCTGCTAAAATGGAAAGGCGAAGTCTTAACAACTTAGGTTTTCTAATACAAAGCAGTGTTTGTCTTAGCTCCAAAGCTTTCCTGAAGCCTTGGCATGAGAAGAATGCTCCAGATGCCCTTACATCAGAAAATGCTTGTCTGATATGTGGAAATATGAGCTGAAATAAAGCTTGGCACCTGTGAGACCAGTGCCTCCATTCTACAGAAATGGAAGTGAGTGCCTGGTGCCCCCACGCTCCAGCTAGACAACTGCTTTAGACCATTCACCGTGCTCCCTTTAAGACCCAATTCAGGGGCGCCTGGGTGGCTCAGTCGGTTAAGTGTCTGCCTCTTGATTTCAGCTTAGGTCATGATCTCAGGGTCATGGGATCGAGCCCCACATAGGGCTCCACACTCAGCGGGGAGTCTGCTTAAAAGAATCTCTCCTCCTGCCCCTCCTCCACTCACTTGCCCTTGTGCACTTGTACTCTCTCTCTCTCTCCCTCTCCCTCAAATAAATAAAATAAATATATTTTTTTAAATGACCCAATTCAATGGACTCTCCCCTGGGAAGCCTTCTGCAAAGCCTCTAGTCAGAATCAATCACTCCCTTTTCGATGCTTCCCAAATGCCTCCTAGACTTGATCACAGTGTTAGAGCTTCTTCCACCCCGTGAGACTGCATACTCCTACACCAAGGATGCCATCATGTGAGTCACTGTCCACCAGCTGTGCCCCCCATCCAACTACGCATTTCCTGAGGGGAGCCTTTGTCTTCTTCATCTTCGTTTCTCCAAGTGGACAACACAGGAGTTTACTCAAGGTAACTGTTCAATAAACATTTATTAAATTACACTAAGTAATTTTTTTTCAAGTTCAAGTATCCAGAATGTGGCAAAGCAGCATGTGATTCAGTTTGTAGCTCACTGATATTTCCTGTACAAACATCCCTCCTTCTACAAGATCAGTGCCATGGTCAGCAGCTATAAACCCATCTGTAACTGTCAATCAAATTGGACATCTCCAACCTCTTTACATAGAAGTATAGAGTGGTCAAGTCCGGAAGAACAGTGACTCCAGGAACCTTCTACAGAGATGTCCATAATCACAGCACCCCCCCATACATAACATTGCATGTTCCACTCCAGTTCCTTACCAAATACTGCCAGATACCAACACATACCGTCAGATACCGCCAGATACCATCGGATACCATCAGATACCAACACATACCTTCAGACACCAACACATACCTTCAGACACTGCCAGATACCGGCACACATATTGTCAGATACCATCACATACCATCACATACCAACAGATATCATCAGATACCAACACATTCCCATCAGATACCATCACATACTGTCAGATACCATCAGATACCAATGTATACCATCAGACACCATATTTGTGCTGAAGATCATGCTGCTGCTTAACCAAAAAAAATCTCCTCCAAGAGCTGGCCCTCCAAATTCCTTCTGTGGAAGATAGACTCCTAGCTCCCCTATAGGATCTAATGGCAGCCCACAGATTTTTCAGGACAGGCCACCATCTACATTGGCCTTAACTGCAGAGCTGACTGGCTGGGCTGTAGTCCCAAAGGGAAAGCAAGTCTAGACATGGCATTCATGTCCACTGGAATGTTCATATTAGAACCACCCTTTCCTAACTGCTGTGTCATGATTTTCAGCAAGGACACCATTCTTGGAGATCACCCGCACTGACTCCATCCCATTGTCAGGCTAACCCCCAACAACAAGCTGCAAGCTCCCACAGCCAGAAGGAGGGATTTCCACAAAATCCAGAGTGGCTAAAGCCACTGTAGCTCTGCATTCCCTGAGGTGTCTTGTGCAAACATTTGGAAGCTTAGCAGGGCACTTAGTTTGTAAAAAGGTCTGTCTCCAGGCCTATGTCTGCAATGAAAAAAGCATTCAGCCCCGTGGGACGACAAGAGCAACAATCACAGCAAGGCCTGAAAGCTGACCTCGCTCCCTTCAGAGCCCGTGCTCTCGCAGGCTTGAGAAACTATTTTAGATTTAGGTACCAAGTTTTACATAAGCCCTGAAGCTCCCTTCAGCAAACAAGAGCTAAAGACGAATAGGGCCTCTCTGTACTGGGGAAGAACATCAGCAGGGGGTGGGGAGGGGCAGCAGCGATGAAAGCTCAAAGCTCGTGTGAGGAGGGGTCCACACTTCCCTCCCTGCGAGATTCCCCAAGTCCTTTCAGACCACAAGGAAAACATGAAGCTTTTCCACACAATCCCTTGGGTCAACTTAGCAAGGACGGTATTAGAGACTCCTTTTCACATGCTCCTGCTATAAGTTTGACTTGAAAGTGTTCTTTAATGTCTTGAAAGCAAAAAGCAAATTGAAGAAATAGTTGAGGACACTTTGATGGGCGTGGGAGCTGCTTGGGGCCTGAAAGGTGCAGCATGGAGACTGGAAGAAAAGCCTTTTGTAGTTGGGTGGTTGCCCTAACCAAACGCTTGCCGTCACCATGCAATTTCAGAGAATATTGAAGCCCTATGGGAAAACTGCTGTGGGCTTACTGAGTCAGCCCATTATTAAATGTCTGCAATAATTAGCAAGAGTATGAATTGTTCCTTGCTTCTTCCTAGCTGGAGAAGGCAAGAACAAATAATGGTATTGTTGGTAAAATTGGGGTTTTAGTATGGTTTTTCCCCTGTAACTCACCTGTTCCATTGTTCATGCTCTTCAAGAGAATTGTGAGGATAACAAATATTAAGGTGAACACAATAGCAGTAAAAATAAATCTGTAAGTGTGTTCCCGCATATCTTTAACCAAATACGGTGATGCCTTTCCATGGCGGGCGGGGGGGGGGGGGCAAGATAAGCGGCCAAGGATGCTCCAAAGCGTCCACAAGACACAGAGCTTTGCTAGGACCGCAGAGGGCGCTCGCCAGCATGGGAGGGCACCGTGAGGAACGGTGGCATGACAATAGGGTGGCCGCTGTCATGAGCAGAGCTGCGAACAAGCTCCCACTCATCACTGCAGAGGGAGGCTTCCATGGAGATCACAGATACCGCAGCTCAGAGTACACGACCCTAGAACAGTAGAGTGAGGATAGTTGTACACATACTCAAATGTGCCAGGCGCTGGTCTAAACACCTTACTTAACTACTTCAATCCTTACAAAATGCCACGAGGTGGGTATCATAGCTATTTCCACAGACGCAACTGGAGCTCAGCATATCATCACGTGGCTTTCTCTCTGTGCCACAGGATTTGACGGTGCTCTGTAGCGTATAACGTTTGTGCAAAGCAAAGCTTTCCTGAATGAGTAATTCTGTTGTTGGTAAAAGCCTTTTATCTCCTGTCTCAAAGCAGAAAGACAGGCACACGGGCAAGAGGTGAGACGCTCAGCTGGGAAGCGGGCATCCGCAGTCTCCACCCCTCCCTCCAGCCTCTTCCCACCCACCTGTCTTCTCCATGGGAGTCCACTCCGAGGTCCCCTGTTTTCCCTAGAATGGAAATGACTGGCACAGTTTTAAAGGCTAAGAACCCTTCTCTAAATAGACCTGCACTAGGCCCAGTCCCTTCCCTGCACCTGAAACCCTCCTCCCTTTGCTCCGTTGTGTGATGGCCTCACAGATTTCCCGTCTCCTAGCCTCATATCTCAGGGAGGTTAGTCTCTCCCATCATGCCGTGACTATACGTTCAACGACACACGCCAGTTCTTCGAAACTAAGCAGTCAGCAAAGCACGCCTGATGGTCCAGGGTCTGCCTGACATGGTGGCCGAGGCCAGAGGAGCGGCTGACGCCCCGAATGTGGCTCATCCGAGCTGCAGGCGTGGATCCCGAAGACCTGATAATAAGGATGGACAGCATCTCATTCATAATTTCTATAATGGCGGCATGCCGAAAGGTAATGTTGCATATAATATATTGAGTAAGATGGACGATATCATTAACATAATTTCACTCTGCTTTTTAAAAAGCTTTGTTTATGGTGGCTACTACTGAACATCTAAGCACACGTGCGGCTCACACCCTGAGCCTGTGGGACAGTGCCCATCTCCATCCTCCGGGCGAGAACGGGTTGGCGGGAGGCCGAGGGTTGAATCTCGATGGCGGCTGCAGGAAGCTCTAGGGGAAGCGGCTTGTCTGGACTCAGGGGAGGTGTAGCTGCGTTGGTTTGGGGACATGCTGTGGCCACATGGAAGGGCCTGCCATTCACGGAGGGTCCGCTCAGAGCTAATCTCACCGTGGAGTGTCACTTTTTGAACATTTTGAGTAGACGAGGGAAGAAAAGAATAAATTTGCACATGCTTTTATAAGAAGAGCAGGGCAAGGGTTTCATTTTCCCCGTCCAAGTTTTCCCAAGCAGCCAACGCTCACATCCGCCTCTTTGTGAGCCCAGGGCCAGCGCCCGACCCTGCCCAGCAGTCCGAGGGAGCGAGACGGGAGACCGGTGCCCCTCCAGCGCCGCCAGCCCGGCTCCGTGGGTGGAGCACGGCCCAGGCAGGTGTCAGCTGGCGAGCCCGGCCCTGGCCAGCCACCAGGGTACAGAAGATGCCGGCTCGGCTCAGCCCCCATGTGGCTCCACTCTGCGACACCCAAAAAGCGGGGGAAGGAAGCTGACCATCAGTAAGGAGACAAGACACCGGTGGGGGAGCAACGGGCGGAAGAGTTGCAAGGACACAGCGATCTGGTGATGAGTGGTGAAGAGGCAGCAGGTGCTCCGGAGAGAGGACCAGGGCAGGCGCTGGCGAGGCCGGGCAAGGGGCTCGGACCCTCATGACTCTGCTCAGGGCTGCCAGTTCTGGTGACATTAAACCCAAACTATGTACAGTCGGGTCTCACCAGTCACCGTGCCTACTCATGTTCTAGAAAGCTGCTGACTCAGGGACAGCCAGGCCGTGGCTCCCAGGAGACACATGGGGCTGGGTTCCTGCACAGCTCTGGTCACAACATTTTCGTCAGCTGGTGAATACAGCATCTTATTTATGTGTGTTTCTGCTTGAGACACTTCATGGGATACACACGGTCAGCTCACTAAGGCCACACTCATGCCAACAGCCCTGTGACTCAGCCTCAGGAAGCTTCCCTAACACACCGTCTCCCCCGTGGGACAAGCAGCCTCTTGGGTTCAGGAACCCCAGACGGCACCGCAGCACCAGGCCCGGCGGCTGCTGAACAGGGAAACGCCAGCATAAACATGACATGGAAAGCAGGCGACACTAACTAGACCTCGAAAGGGACACCCGTTCACAGCACGCGCTGAAACCAGAAAGCAGAGCTGGGAAGGGGAGGCCAGGCAGCTCGACCGCGTGCAGCCCTGCCCACGTCCAGGAGCACCCCCCGAACGCTGTCCCCCTACTGAGTCTGGGGCTACAGGTGAATCATGGCAAGTAGGTAAATTCACAAATACGGAATCCGTGAATAATGAGGAACTGATTGGTCTGACTGTCTTTGGTGTTCTTTTCTCATTACGAAATATTGCATTGAGAAAATTCCTTAAATAACTAAAAGTATAGAAAAAAAAACCAACCAGCACGTTTTACTTCAATTCAGTCTTTGACTTATGCTCCTACATAGAAATTAAAGAAAGAGGGTTTATGGTATGTGTATAATTTTTCCTGCATTTTTCACTTTATCTCTTCAGCTTGTCTCCATGAAAAATATTCTTTAGGAATAGTTTTTAGAAACAACTAAAAAAAAAATAAATAAATGAATAAAATAAAAAAATAAAATAAAAAAGGGGCGCCTGAATGGCTCAGATGGTTAAGCCTCTGCCTTTGGCTCAGGTCATGATCCCAGCGTCCTGGGATCGAGTCCCGCATCGGGCTCCCTGCTCCTTGGGAGCCTGCTTCTCCCTCTGCCTCTCTCTCTCTCTGTCTCTCATGAATAAATAAATAAAATCTTTAAAAAAAAAAAAAAACAACTAATTTTTTTTTTTAAGCAGATAAATGTTGGTTTTATTGAATAACTGATCTGTGTTACTGCCGAGGACACTATGCACAGACAAAAGAGAGGGAGTTTTACTGCTTTGTCTCTTCCTCCTTGGACAGAGTCTCGATGATTTCCTCCTTCTTGGCCTGGAGCCGCTCTTCGCGGCGCTTGCGAGCCTCCCTGGTCTTAGATCTGCGGGCCTCAGCCTGGTCAGCCAGGAGCTTCTTGCGAGCCTTGTCGGCTTCAGCTTGTGGACGTGTCCCGTGAGAATCCACTTGTTACGCTTCACTTTCAGGTACAGACTGTGATACGTGTGCCGTCGATCTTCTTGGATTCGCAGTATCTCCTGAGCAGCCGGCGCAGAATTCTCATCCCCCTCAACCAGGTTACCTTCTCAGGCATTCGAGCGTTGGCCGTACCCTCTCTCTTACCAATGCCCATATGTCTGCCCTTGCGGCGGGCCAAAGTGTTTTTACAGCACCGAGCCCGGGAATGGACAGTCACAGGCTTCCGGATGATCAGCCCGTCTTTGATCAGTTTTCCGATCTGCTGACGGGAGTTGGCATCGGCGACTTCATTGGTCTCGCTGGGGTCCAACCAGACCTTCTTTTTGCCACAGCAGAGGGCACTGGAGGCAAGCCTCTTCTGAAGCCTGAGCATACCCCTGGCTGCCTAAAAACAACTAATTTTTATTACAAAAATAATAAATGATCACTATAGGAACACTTGAAACACAGGAGAAAGTACAAAAAAGGAGATTAAAATTGTTCGCTGTTCCCTCCTCGCCTTTAAGAGACAGCCAGTTGAGGATTCTGTATATTTCTTACAGTATTTTCATACTACTGAAATGATATTATTAATGCCAGCTAACATGTATTGAGTATTTATACTCACCAGGCAATTTGACATGTATAAAATGTAATCCTTGCAACACCCTCATGTCTAAGATGTTATTCCTCCCACTTCATAGATCAGGAGGGTGGGGCTTGGACAGGTTAATTAGCCTGTTAGTCACTTTATCTGTGATTAGTTAAAATCACACCACTAGTGAACTGTTGAAGTCGGACTTCAAACTCTGCCCCTTGGGCTCCAGCAGCACTTTGACCACACCGCCGCTCGAGGGTCCGTGTGTGGTGATGACGGGGTGTGTGGTACACCTCGGTGTTCTTGAAAAACACAGAGCCTCTAACTTACTTAACCATCTCGTTATTGTTTCATACTTGCACTATTCGCAATTTTCACTTTTATAAATAAAGCCCAGTTACATATACTAATAATGACTGTGCATAATTGTAGACTCCTCCACATGGAAATTATCTCAAGACTTTTGATAAATAGTACAAATTTAATTTCCAAAAGTTAATACCAGAGTGGCAAAATTTTCACCTCTTGACATTATTGTGGTTGTTTTTTTTCTATAGTTTTGACACTTTGATCGGAAGAGAGTGCAATTATATTATTATTTCGTATAGGACTTGTTTTATAATTTACTTTGTAATGGCATTGACAGTGTGAAAAGTCATCACGGGGTCCCTGCAGACGACACACATGGAATGAACGAACGTCCATGTCTGGAAGGCAGTCATTTGCTCAAAGAACAAAGTGGCCCCATTCTCCAGGGTTTCCTCCACCTTCCATCCAGATGGTGAGGGTAGAATCTACCGGAGAAGTCTCCTTTCTCTGGGATAAACCAGTTTTTCGTAACAGAATGGAGAGAATGTGGTATTTTCTTCTCTCTGACCTTTTCCTCAGAAGCACAGTTTCAGCAAATGTTGGGAGTGTAATGGGAGGGGCCTGGTACCCTGGAGAGAGATGCTCTCCCTTCGCTACCTCCCAGCCCTCCAGTCAGAAAAATTTGGCTCCTCCCAGTGTACTAACTGGAGGATCTTTAAAACCGAAAGGATTAGAGTTAAGTCAGAATATTCTATTGCTGTTCTACATCTCAGAAACCCTCGAAACAGAAGCTACAGACAGTTTCCAACTGTACAGAGGACAGTCACAGAGGCTGCCGAGTGCAGGAGCTGGGGCTCCCTCCCAGTCCAGGCTGGCTGCTCAGTCCCTGCTTTGTGGATTCCGTGAAGACTGCCCTGGTCAGAAGGCAAGAGACGCCCAACAACCCCTCACAGCATTGTGTTACTCTTTTGGAGCAGATGATGTTAGAACATTTTAAAACCTCTTTCTAAAACGGTTCCAAATGTCCTATTTCCTGGGAAGGGTACAGGCCCTTCCGAAAACAGTCTCTAAAGGGCAAACTGACTAAGAGTGCTTTGTGGGAGGGGGAGGGAGGGGTCTGGGATGTGTTGCATTCACATATGGTGTCCACCAAAATCGTAAGTGTATCTTAGAATCTGAATTGAGGTAGGGCAGCATATACCAAGACCCACATAAAAATCTATTTAAAAATCAATAAATATATTAATAATAAATCCCAAACCTGCCTTTTCTATCACTCAAACCTGCCATTTATTATTGTAACAGCATCTAACAAGCTAATTTTATCTTAACTATTCATTGTTCTATTTGACTAGTAGGCCAAATATATAAGAATGATGTGCTTTAGAAAGTCATTTGAATAGGTCGGATTCCCTTCAGATAGTCTTCAGAATTCTTTAATAGTCATCAATTTATTTGGACATTACCATAAGCCGGTGAAATAATTTTTAGTTCTCATTTCATAAATGAGGAAACTGAATTTCAGGAAAAATACAAGGGATTTGCTCAATACAACTATGTTATGGGCAAAGCCAACACCCAAATCCAGGTTCCCTGATATCTAATGCTTTCCTTGACCTAAACCTGGCATCCTGTGACCTGAGGGGTGGATCCTGGAGCGAGGAGCAGGCGGCAGGGGAGGCCGGTGCTCCAGGCCCACCTCCCATTGCCTGTCATCAGACGCTCCATCCTGGCCAGAGGAAGCTCTGGCCCATTTGGAGGAGCTTTCTGATTTTCCTACTCCACCTACGGAAAGAATCTCTAACAAGGGAATTTCCAGGAGGTGGAAGTGCTAAATGTAGGGAGCATTCCAGCTGGTCTCTCAGAACTGGCAGGTGAAGGTAAGTCCAAGTTTGCAATCAACATGTGAACTCTCAGGCGATTGCCCAAGGCCAACTTGAACGGAGGTGTCTCCTCCACTGGAGTCGCATCTGAACATCCAGCTTCATCTGCAAGCCCAGGAGACACACCACTCCTCCCAGGAGCTGGGAGGGAGGCCTTTCCTGCAAAAGGCATCGTCTTGGCAGCTTGGAGTGCTGCAGAGGGAGGCAGCTGTGTGTGCTGAGCCCCCGTCCTGGCTGTGGTGTGGTGAACTGGGAACCCTGCATAGGAGCTGGCTCTAGGGATGAGTGGGAGGACTCCTGTCTCCAAGGAGGAGGGTCTGCACTAGTACATGCGCACAGAGCCGCCAGTGAGCCTCAGATAAGAGGGGACTTCGTGTTAGACACAAAACAGGAAGGAAAGCTCTTTTTCTTCTGTTCTCTTCCAGTGCTTTTTCAACAGATACTCCAACAAACTAAGACCTGGGAAGATAATGCTATGTTGAAATGGACATTGTCAAAAGATCCCCAGATCTCAAACCAACAGTGTGAACCAAGAGTTGGCTACAGGGAATGCTACAGAAAAGATCTGGAAAAGAACAAAAATGTAGTTTCTGTGCCCACTGTCCAAGGATCAAGGTGCTCAGTATCGGGAAGGGTCCTTCTGATCCATCCACAGGGTTCCTGCTGCTGTTGCCGCAAGCCAGCAAATCTAGATAATTCAGACACGCCAAGCAGCACATTTCACCTCTGAGTCCGTAAGGAAAAGTCTGAAAGTACAGCTGTGGCCAAAGACGTAGACAGCCTCAGAGTCAGCAGTCAGGGATAGAGTCATCCCGAGCGCCGACTCTTGATTCGGCTACACGCTGGAATCGCCCAAGGGATTTTTAAAGCACGGATACCAGGGTCCCATCCCCAAGACCCTGAAGTCATTGTTGTGGGGCTCCGGTGTGGACAGGGGTCTTCTGAAAGGCTCTCCAGCTGGTCTTAGGACACAAAAGATGTGGGAACCATTGAGCATCACAAGCTAGGAGAACCACAAGCTGCTCCCACGTGGAGGATTCTTCAAGGAGTTGAAATCAGAGCGAATCCAGGACCATGAACAACCAGGCAACAAAGAGCCATGACAGGTCGAGGCTGGGTTTGGGTTTGGTTGTCATACTCTCAGAACCCAGACATGTTTGGTCACAGGGTCAGACAAACTCAGCCCCTCCCAGCACTGGAGGATTGAGGGCAGTGCTGAGCCACGTAGCCACGTGGCCGAGGGCCCCACGCTCAGGTGCCTGGAAGCCAGCTCCGCACCTGGCCAGGACTGGAGCCCGGCCTGCAACCCGGTCCTCACACACACACTCACTCACAGACACACATGTCGGACAGCCGGGACACGCCACGTTTCCTCTTGGGACCGTGCTTGCGTCCACGGGAGGTCTGAGCAGGTCACACAGAGATGCTCCGCTCAATGACGGCGGACAAAGAGCCGTAGCCCTCGTACTTATTTTTCTGTCAGAGATTGGTGACTCTTGCCCAGTGAGCCATCTCATCTGGCTCGTACTCCCAGATAAACCGAATCCAAGACCATGAGGCGTGACACATAGTGGGCCATTCTGTCTAAATTCTGCATGGACTGTTAGAGAAAGGCGTCAGTAGAGCCCACTAATAATGCTGAGGTCAGTGCCTCTGCCGGCCATCAGGTTGCCTCCGAGAACCCCAGAGAAGAATGCTCGTGCCCGCCGGGGCGTCGAGGCCCCTCCCCAGCTGTGCTGTCCTCCAGTGACGGCCTCCAGCCCGGCACTTCCCCTCCTCTGTCACCGCGGCCAAACGTTTCCAAAGGCGAACTTCACCCTCCCGGGTGTACACCATCTCGCACAAGGTCAGGACAAGGGAACGGGCCAGAGAGCTTGTCCCTCCGCTCCTCCTCATCACGGGCCTGGCACAGAGCAGACGCCGAGTATTTGCTGCAACCACAGGTGCATGCTTGCAGCCTTCCTGTGTTCCTCGAGTTCCTCCGTGAGGCCCTCCCCCTTGATGCCAGGGGACCCTGGAGACGTAAGGTCGTGTCTCTGCTCTGACCTCAGCAGGAACAGGGCCTGAAAACAGCCTGGTGCCTCCCCTCCTTTCACTTTCCCACAAGAAGTGATGGTTCCAGAATCAGCGCTGGTCTCCTCTCCCCTGAGACAATGTTCACGTCAGGAGAACGAGCAGCAAGAAGGAAGAGGATGGAGCCAGGCTTCGCCAACGTCTCGTCCGCTGACGCAGAAGGAGAAGGGCCAGACGGTCCACGCCAGAAGGCCCTCAGCTGGGGAGGCTTGCCTTTCATCCAGGACTCAGTTGAACCCTGGAGCGGGGGAGCCTTTGTAGGGATTTGTGCTTGAGCTCAAGAGTGGGCGAGCCTGAGGGAGAACCACTTGAACCATCTTGTACCGTAGCAGGGCATACCTACCTCAAAGGGGTGTTGTGCGGAGCTTAATTAATTAATGTTTGTAAAGTGCTCTGGGCTCCCTGGATGAAAGAGTGCCCGAAAAGTGCAACGTATTATTATTAAAATGTACTGGCGCCGGGCCCGACGCGGAGCGCAGATAGACTCTGATAAAAGATGGACCACAAAAGAAGGAGAAGTTAATAGGGATGTTTCGGGTGTGCTGCTAATAGTCTCACTGAAATTATTTCTCTCTCCTGTAATGATGATTTGGAGCAGAGATAGGATCTCAACTCCTTGCAGAACCGAAGGGTATTTCCGTGGCGGTCGTTTTGAGGACCCAGAGACGGGTACAGAACAAGGAATGCCCCGCCCCGCCCCCCGGGAGCAGAACCAGCCTCCTCGCGGCTCACCGCTCTGCCTCGAGCCGGGGGACCCGGCGTGAGTAACCTCTGCCTCATCGGTGATCTGGGCCCCCACACGGTAGGCTACACGCCAGTGTGCGCAGGTGACTGGAGAAAGTAGGAAATGAGCGAAGAGTTAAAACGGTACAGCGAGCGAGGGAGAGAAAACCCCCCACCGCCCGGTCCTGGCCGGGTCCCCACCGCCCGCTCCACACGGCAGTGTGCCGGCAGAGCGAGTCTGAACACGCACGCCTTTATTAAAACACACAAGTTAACTGTCTCCTGAATCAGTTGGGGTGTTTCAACGTGCCACAGCTCACAGAAAGCAATTTCTTCAAGTCCTGGCGCACAGTTGCCCTGAGTAACAAGTACCTGTTTCTGTTCCAGGAAGAACAACAAGAAGAGGCCAGGCAATGGTTCAAACGCCTTCTCTGGGCACAGAGCAGCTACTTTAGCCCTCAGTTCCGGGGGGGCACATTTCCTGCCACTTTGATCCCGTGGACTCTGGCTTGTAGGTCACGCCGGCGAGGTTTCAAATGAAGACACGGGCCCAGAGACGTGAGACTCCACGGTCACGGCCATCCGTCTCGTCCCTGGAAGGACTATGATTCAACCAGAGGCTACTGAGGGCCCCCAAGAAAAGTCGAAGGAAAGACCCTTTGCTCTGTTAATTGTCAAATGGGGGGGTGTCCCATGGAATGGAGCCCGGGTCCCGTCCATCCGTCCGAGCTCTATTAGCAGCAACCACTGGCTCGGGCCGTCCGGCACCTCCACACACCCTTCATCTGACCTTGGCTGACCGTGGAGAGAAGGTGCCAGTCATTCTCCCATCAGGACGAAGGCTCCGTGGGGCTGGTTCAAGGAGGACCCACGACCCCCATCTCTTGGCCCCAGTCCGGTGCTGGTTGGTGGTGGCGTTGGTCTCGGCCCTGCTGTGACTTCTGACCTTTCTCAGTGCTTCGAGACCTGGGCCGCGTGCGTGAGCATATCGCTTCCTCCCTCTTGCCCTGTAACGGGCTTGATGGCGAGGCCGTGATTTATGTCCCCCGAGGTTCTCTGCAGGGATGAGTAAGAGTAAGAGGCTTCTCTGTCTGTCTGCACAGCAGTCTCCTGTTCGCCTGAACGAGTATGTCAACATGCAGGAGGGTGCGGGGGTTTGCACCTCAGGGTGCAAACCTCTGAATGAAACATGAAAGGGGCATTTTAGGGGAAAAACACAAATATAAGTGAAAGTCAGCCATCTGTAAATATTCACAAATAGAAGCAGAGATCAGAAAGGGGTCTTCAGGTTCCCCCCACCACCCTCACTGTCAAGTGGTGTCTGAACCCAGAGGGATGGTGGCCGCCACTGCTCTGAATCCATCAGCAGCAGACGCAGGACCAGGATGCAGGTGTCTGGACACTGAGCCCACTGTCCCCAGAAGGCAACGAGGGACTGACCTGTGTCCCCAGTGTGTCTCCTGACACACCAGCACTGAGCCTCCTGCATTCTTGCGTTATCTCAGCATCGTGAGAAGCGCCGGCAATGGGAATGGATCAAGAGACCCCCTGAGATCCAACTGTGTTCCTCGTTCTGCCGTCCGTTCTCCCCGACTTTTGGAGGGCAGGACTTCTAGAACCAATGGCCACGTCTCAAGACCAAGGTCAATCACGTCCTGTGACTGCTCAGAGAACGCTTCATTTCTCAGAAGGGACGTGTGCTCTCAAGTTCACCAGGAGAGAATTTTTGTATTAAAACTCATACTTCTCAAATGGAACTTGATTATAGAATTAGAGACGTGATCATCACATGTGGCCACACAAACGTATGCATTTTGCCTCCAGAAGGTCAGAGAGTTGATGACGGTAATGATCGCATCATACATGGACAATCCTTTGAAATCACTACTAAAAAGATACAACAATTCAAACTATGAAATATCTAGTAAGTCAGGTAATGCCAGCCCTCCAATACTGTGTTGGTTATTCTGGTCTTTTGCCTCCAGATAAACTTCAGAATCGGCTTGTTGATAGCACAAAATAACACGCTGGGGTTTTGATAGGGATTGAGTTGAATCTGTGGATCAAGGTGAGAAGAACTGACATCTTAACAATAGTGAGTCTTGTTGTTTTCTCCTTTCCTGATATTCAGAGAATGACAATAATTCAATCAGGTCTGAAAAATTCTTTGTGTGTTGAAAGGGGCCATGTGAATCAGACAAGAAAAAAAACCCAAAAAGTCCAAAATTTCTGCTGGGAACAAAGAAAATCTAGCTACAGGTAAGCATTTTAACTAAAAAACTTAGTTCACCTAGTATAAAACGTTTATAATTTCTAAAATTCATGCTAAGTCTCCACATTTCTATTCGTTTATTTCTAAATTATTAATTTTTAAATATTAAATTAATATCAAACATTAAATTGATTTTAATGCTATCAGATCAAAATAACTTAATATTTAATAATTATTTAATATTATTAATTACTAATAAGTCATGAATAACTGAAATTAAATCATTGAATTGTTAATTATTAATCTCTTTCATAAGTTCTTAAACTTATGCTGATTTCTTAGAAATATACTAAAATATTATTTCCATCCTAAGTCACTGGTGCTACTTTGAGTATGTTCATTTTTTCCCATGTTTTATGATCTCTGAACAACATGGAGAGCAGCTATGGGTTACGGGTTAACCCACAGTCCAGGAAATTCTCGTGGCTGTGGAAGCCGCGCTCTGTTCAGGCCGTGGAGACCCCGCCGCCCGAGGTCAGCAGCTGCCTGGCTCTCGTCAGAGGGGAGGGGAAACCACCTGAAACTCATCGGGGTGCTGTTGTTTATTGGTGGTCTGATCAGAGCGCCAACGGGAGGGGAACGCCTTCTCAAGCGTGGTCCCTTAGCTCTGGACGTGGAATCCCACTTATCACTTGGCCACGGCGGAAATGTGGAGCAGAAGCCCCCCACACTTAGCTACCGAAAGCAGACGAGGTGACTCTCCCATCTGCCGTGAGCTGTCCCGGGACCTCTAGGCAGATCTCCGTTACCATCCGATGTCAGCGTCATGATCGCGACGGCTATTTGTCACAGCGAGTCCAAGGAGAAGGGTCCCTACGCTCTAGAAATACGTATTGCAGAAGGAGTAAATTATCATTATGCCTCACTTTACTCTAAAATGTTTTCTGTGGAAAAACAGCTGAAGAAAATATGGAAACATTTCATTATGGGCAGGTCATAGGTCATTTTACCAAACGTAGCGTTACATTTCCATGTTTTGAGATTTTTCTTTTTTTTTTTTTTTTTTTAAAGATTTTATTTACTTATTTGAGAGAGAGAGAATGAGAGAGAGCGAGTACATGAGAGGGGGGAGGGTCAGAGGGAGAAGCAGACTCCCCGCCGAGCAGGGAGCCCGATGCGGGACTCGATCCTGTGACTCCAGGATCATGACCTGAGCCGAAGGCAGTCGCCCAACCAACTGAGCCACCCAGGCGCCCTTGAGATTTTTCTTAATTGAAAGCACTAATATCCACTTTATCGAGGACGGGAAGGTGCCGTTCTCTGGAACTATGGACAACACGTCTCACCCACCATACCTCCCACCAACCCGGAAGCTGCCCCATTCAGCCTGCATGTTTGAAGAGATGTCGAGTCCTCTAAGTACTTTGCTTTAAATGCTCTTTACAGTCTCTGGTACAAAAGTAATAACTGGTTAACATTCAGAAGGCGGGTAAAAGAAGATATTTCCAGCCTAACAAGTTAGGAAAAGTATCTGCGCTGAAAACCACATGAATCAGACAACATGTTCATCTCTGGCTGCCACGCACGCAGCCGATCACGTTCGGCTCATCCAGCCATCCCGTAGGTCTTGTAAACTGAGCCCTTCTGGTCGTCCCACTACTGCAGCCTCGATGAACACCTCGTGCCCCCCTTCTAGTCCACTTCAACGGACCCACCACCTGCACCGCTGTCCCTCTGTCTCTCTCTTCCCCCAACAGTCATGACTCTTACCAAGTGCCCATCGGAATGAACTTTCCGAACTGCCTACTGGGCCTTGTCAGGTCCCTATGTAAAAACTGTCCTTGAAAGCCTCCCGGTCACCCGCAGGCCAAGCTCGGCCATCCTGCCCCACGCAGGCCTCATCCCTCGGCGCTCAGTGCTGCTCACTGCAGTACCGGCCTCACGTGTCTGCGCCCTTCCGGCCCCATCTTATCCTCGTCACTCCCAACTTTGCCACACAAGTGTGTGCGTGCGCACACACACGCTGCTCCCGTCTCCCTGGAGAATGTCTCCCGGCCCTAGGAAACGACTGGGGTCTCTCCCGGGACCCTCCCTGCGGCCCGCGGAGAGGCCGGGCGCCCGTCCTGTGCTCCTGGCCCCGCACCCGCCGCTCCCGCAGCCGCCCCTCCTCAGGCGGGCTTCTCTCTCGCTTATGTCTGCTTCTCCCAACCCAGCCAGTCCCACTGGCTTATTCTGTCCTCTTACAAGTCAATAGTATCGATAATAGATTCATTCAAATTGAAATAACCTGTTAGCACATGAAGATAAAATACTATTATATAAAATTGTTATGTGTATATTTAACAGTGTAGTTTTTGGAATAGGAAGGCTTGGTGTGCCTAAAATCCCTTTTTTTTTCCTAAGTTGAGAACAACATTATTTTATTTTTTATTTTTCATAAAAGTGTATATATTTAAGGTGTACAGTATGATGATTGGACACACAGTGAAATGATCACTTGGGTCAAGCTAACGAATACACCTGTCTCCACATGCGTGTGGTGGGATCACCTGAGCGTCCTCCCCCAGCAAATTCCCAGCGTTCAGCACAGCACTGCTCACTACAGACCTCGAGACTCACATCATCCCACCTGGGACCCATGGTAACTGCAGGTCTACTCTCTGCTTCTGTGAGTTGGACTTTTTTTTTTTTTTTTTCGATGCCACATATAAATGAGATCACAGAGTGTCTGGCTTATTTCACTTAGCACAGCGCCCTCCAGGTTCATCCATGTTGTTGAGAATGGCAGGATGTCCTCCTTTTTTGGGGCCGTGCACTACTGTACACCTAGATCGTCAGCTTTGTGCACACAGATCCTCTATCCCACACTGTGGTACCTGCTCACCCACCCACAGACGTGGGCTGTGCCCTGGCTGGTCGAATGATGCCGAAGCCCCGATGCTGTGTGGTTGAGACCATCTCCTTTCCAAGTCGATGCCAGCGCTCTGAGCCCAGAGCCTTCACCCCCTTGCCTGCTCCACCTTCTGATTTCTCGATAGGAACAGGCTCTGCACGCACCGTCTTGTTTAAATTCTACTGCTCTGCAGCCTCTTGTGCCTCGCTGGGACCTCCACTAGACTCCGCCACCTCTGAGACCTCCCTTCTGCTGCATCTCATTGTCAATCCAGGCTATTCTGTGATAAATCCATGAGTTTTCCTCCATAGCTTCTCATATCAGTTTTGAATCACGTAGCTCCAAAACTGCACTCCAGTGTTCACACGTGCATTTTCTCCACGATGCATTTAATGTGTCTTCTGGAGAATTTACTTGAGAGACAGGCCACCTTACAGCCACCACACCTGGAGCCCTGGTCCCTGCTGGGCAAGGCACCTTTGATCCTTGTGGGGAAAGACCATATACCCATCTTTATGGGTAGGTGCAGCTGAACTTGGAGCTGCAAACGATTTTTGGAGGACAGCTTTATGGCACATGTGTAAGATGAGAAAACCCTCCCATAAGCGGCTACCTTCTAAACTAGCCAGAGACGGCGCAGTTGATTTTAAAAGCTGTGAGACAGAGCTTGCTTACTTTGATAAACTTAAGAACAAGGTCAAGTATTTTGAGATCTCTAAAAGAAAAATGGATTTTCCCCTAGTCTTATTGTCACTACCTCCAGTTGACATTGGACGGGCGATCATGTGGTGCACTTTTCAGAAAGCCTTCCCAGAATCGTCCAAGAGCTCAGAGCATGGCTTGCAATATGAGCCAGCTTTCAGCCTGACCACGCGAGCAGGCACAGCAAAGATGCACTCTAAGTACACGCTAAATGGACATCTTGGCCCGGGAAACAACCATGTCAGCAGAGGCGGCGGCATCGTTGATAACGAAGGACAATGATACAAACGGGGCTGGAGGCCGGCACGCCGAGCGCCTGTCCTCAGGGCTTCCCAGCATGCTTCTGGCTCCCTGGGGCGCGTATGCCCGCTTCCTCCTTCTGAAGGTTTCCTGTTTGGTTGGCCTTTTATCACTGGTCTGTTTGGAGGACAGCTTCCCCTGTGCCAGATGCCTCACTGTGCCTGGGGTGATAACAACTGTTTAAGGGATTTCAAGAAAATGCCAGCACTTTAGCGACTTAGAGTACTTGACATTCTCTCTGATAAAAACCAGTTGGTTGAAGGATTTAAAATTCATGCAACATGTGGCTCAAAACAGGATCCAATCTGAAGGAATTGAAATTTGGGTCATCAAGATCTGAATAATTGAGGTATGACCGTGGAAAACAATATTTTCCAATGAATAGATTTTCATATGATATGATCATATTCTTATATATTTTTGAAGACGTTGAAAGAGTAAGCAATTCATAGACCTACAAAGGAGGAAAGAACTGCTGAACAGGGATCCTGGGGAAGAGAATATTCTAATTAGCAAAGTACAATGTTTACCCAAGAATGAGTGGGAAAAGCCTCGGTATCCTCCCCATGTCACTGCTCTGTGAGCAAGACTTGGTAAGCGGATTTTAAGTGACTTTTCTTGTTGAAGACGCTGCAGTGTGACTCAAGGTCACTGTCTGGAAGCTCAGGGACGACCAGCTGTCCCTGCCTATATTGTGGGTGTGGATGTCGTGGGGGGCGCTGCAGGCATCCTGGCTCTGGGGCAGAAGTTAACAGTATCATGTGTTTTACTTACTTGCTCTTTCATTTTGGAAGTGAATGTGTCCGAGCAGTGACACTGTTGTACATGAAAGTGGCACTTGCAGCTGGACGGAAGGAAATGGCAACATTAGTCTCTGCCTTTGTCCTCAGCAAGAATATTACGCACTATTCCCTGAAGATACTACCTATGCTTCACTTCAAATATAGGAAACATCTGACCACTGTCCATGATAAGGTCAAGAATTATTACTGAAACAAATTATATAACTGCTGATACCTGAAGCCAATCCAAGAGTAAGTCATGGTCAAGACCATGCTTGCCTGTCTGTGTTCAAACCCGGCTCCTCCCCTTTCTAGGCTACGGTTTGGGGAAAGTTCCTGAACTTCTGGGAGTTCCTGAACTTCTTGCTCTCCCCACTGTAAAGTAAGGGCAGTAATGGTACTTGACACATAGTCTCCTTATGATAATTTAGTGACATCTCTTAGCACAATGTTCTCAGCAAATGTTCACCACCGTCATTGTTGCTAATACCTTGCATCTAGATACGGTGCATTTGTGAAGCTCTTTACAGTACTGATGCAGGACGTGAGGGACACTAGTCTATTACATGGATTCCTAGGGAGTTGAACAGTGAACATACTCTGAAGGGTGCATGGATTCGCATCATTCTGGAGGAAGGTACATATGGCAGGATTCTGTATTAATCCATGTTCCCTTTTAGTATATTTGTGGGTTGACTGGATGAAGAAGTAGATGGCATGTCCTTGACTAAAAAAAAAAAGCCTCCTCCAAGCTGGAAGGTCGGGTTCTTCAACTGAAAACACGTTTAAGGAGAGGTGTAGGATGCTTGCTTTGCAATCCTTAATGCTGATCCAACCCTGGTAATCGATGAAGAAAAGAAATTGCAGTCAGATCAGCCTCAAATTTTAAAATAAAATATGCTCAACCAAACTGCAGCTGACACACAAAGTTAAGAGAGGCAGCAATAAAACCAATGGTGACTCAAGACTCAACCATATCTCAAAAACATGCGACGGGTACCTGCGAGCAAGCCTGCAGTCCAGCTAGAAAGAGTATAAAAGTCCTGCTCCTGGGCTTTATAAATCACTTGCCAACCACTGGGGCCAGGAAACCTGGTTTTACCACAAACAAACAAAAATCTGAGGTTTCTGGGGCGCCTGGGTGGCTCAGTCGGTTAAGCGACTGCCTTCGGCTCAGGTCATGATCCTGGAGTCCCGGGATCGAGTCCCGCATCGGGCTCCCTGCTCGGCAGGGAGTCTGCTTCTCCCTCTGACCCTCCTCCCTCTCATGCTCTCTGTCTCTCATTCTCTCTGTCTCAAATAAATAAAAAAATAATAATAATAAAATAAAAAAAAAATCTGAGGTTTCAGGTTGAATGACAAATTCAAGGAGCCTACATTGCAATACATACTGCATAATGGAAGGCTGCTTAAAATATACACCATCAGGTTCCACAGGCAAAATTCAGATAAAACCATGAAATAAACCAGCACTCCTTTGCCCAGACTGACATTCAAATACCACGCTCAGAACGGCACATCTGATTCAAAAGAGGCCGGAGAGCACGTGGGATGGGTCTAGCGCGGGACAGCAGGGGACGGGACAGCAGGGGACGGCACAGGACCGGACATTTGTGCAGCCACCGAGAGCTCACACGCCGGCAGTCACAGAGATTCCCTGGACCGTTTTCAGAGCAATCTTATGAGATGGCGTTCTCGTCCCTGTTCTACACGTGAGCCCACAAGACAGGCTCACAATCAACTTGAAATGTTAGCGACTGTGCCCACCTCATGTTAGTCAGTGGCCAGTCTCACGTCTGACTCCGAAACCCAAGTCACCTCCCTTACGTAAAATATTCACAGCCAACAAGAATGGCTGATGGAAATGGGGAAGAGGACACTTGGGGTGATGGAGTCACACTGTCTTTCTCCAAAATCCTGAGGTGCCTTCTGTGCAGCTCCAAGAGAAAGAACTGGAAGAACCAGGAGGTAGAAATAAAAGAAGCCTCCTTCTGGTGCAGGGGAAGCAAGAACTGCAGAAATGCATGGCTCCGTCGCCAAGCGGCCAGTACCTGTCACAGGAGATGGGCGCAGACGTGGCCGCTCACCGGAGCTGTGGTCCAGGTGACCCTGCCTTACGCACCATGCTGCCCGTGTGCCTTCCAGCTCTGCCCGTCTACCCCACAGACTACAACGGCCAGTGTCCTTCCACCTTTGTAAGCCGGCACGTGGCCTTCAACTCAACAGGTGTGCCACCAGGCCTTGCTGCAATTAACGAATGCATCGGATGCTCAGAAATACGACCTTTTTATCCATGGGGACTGTTCCCACATTCACTAAGAAAGCAGGTTTTTGTACAGTGTTCTTGTATAGATTATCTTTAAAGCACTAGCAATACCAGCATTTCTTATTTAAAAAGTCCTGTTTCTCCTTTCGCCATATTTTTATGCCTCAGATTCTCTCTGGGACCACCTCTTGCGAGTTAGCTATTGCTATTTTTTTTAAATAAATAAAATCTTTAAAAAAAAAACTACTGCTATTCTTTTATTGAAATCTATGCTGACATTGCTTTATGTTTTCTCTCATGACCAGTTCTTGGACGGGACAAACCCAACTTTTGACGATCTCGGGGCAGTCCACATTCAGACAGATCTGGTTGGTGCCCCCGCAAAACGGGAGAAGACCCAGGATTGGCAGGAGCAGGGGGTGAGCTGGGCGTCTCCGGTGTTTGTCTGCAGCAGTGCCTGACGGGGCGGGGAGCTGACCCCACACGACACGTCCCCTTCTCTCCACCCAGAGACCCGCACCGCAGCCTCTGCGCTCACCTCATGCCCAGGCTGCCTGTGCATTTCTGGTTCCCTGCAGGGAAGAAGGAGCACTTGCCGGAAGAGTGGGGAAGTTGATGTAGGGGTGAGAGGGTGTGGGGGGGAGAGGAAGTGACTCCTTTCACTTCACGTTAACATCTGCCTATGCTTTTTCTCGAGATCCTGGAGGAGGCAACATGGCACTTTTAATCATATTAAAATATTGTTATGAGACATATTTAATAACCATCAAATGTAATGAGTCCTAAGATCTGAAAATGGAGGGCTTGGTGCCATAAATGGCCGTTCATTATCCACAGCTAGACTTTAATAATAGATGTGCCTATTGCTTAAACTGAGCAGAGGGTACACTTAAGATTGTTAAGATAAAAAGAATATGGGCACGAACAGAAGGGTCACAGGGATCCCTTCAGCCTCTGAGACTCAGGATGAGCGAAGAAGTATTCTCTGAAAACAAAGGGTAACGGGGCACTTATGTGGAGCACCTGCATCAATCAAAGCTCACCTGATTTTTAAATATTTATCGAGAGTCTACTATGTGCCACTTTCCCAGGTTCCACGTTCTCACTGGCAGGGGAGGGAGGCCCCGTCTTCCAGTCCTGGGAGGAGGCAGAGGCTCATAAAGCTCTCGTTGAAGGGGAGATGCTGTACCAGATGATGCACCACAGAGGAGAGACAGCTGGACGTGGGGGGAGGAGGGATCAAGGACGAGCCAGCCATGCAAGAGAGAATGCCTAAGATGGAAACAGTGGTACTTGTAACTGGATGCTACTGAGTGACCAGCCAGTCTCCTATGAGCTGGCCACAACGGCTAGCAACAGAGCGTCCTAGGGCCCCCGTGCTCCCGGGTGGGCTCCAGGGAGCAGGCCCCGTCTCAGCAGGTGGGGCGATTACAGCTGCCTGTGCATGCCTTCTGCCCTAGATGGAGACAGGGGCTCGGGCGGGGGGAGGGGGGGGCAGCCTGCAAGACAAGCATTAGAGACCCGCACTAGAGGACAGTGGCCGTGGGCTTACTGAAGCGTCCACCACGCCGTGAAATCAAAGACCAAAAGTCCAGAGCTAAAAAGAGGAACAGAGCTGAAACCTGATGATTATCCGTTAATTTAACTTGCAAAGCTCCACCCGTGTGGTCCTCCCTCCAGCAGCCCCAGTAAACAGGCAAAGAATTCTGCTTGACCAGATGTGTCTCCCTGTCTCCCCCTTAAATAACTTCTGAGCGTCAGTAAGCATTTGCTGTCGCTTGTTAATTACTTGTCGAAGGAATCGGGCAGAGAGACATTTAATGCGTTAGGAGCTGAGGCTGATTGAAAATCAATCGGAAATTAGGGTAGGATTTCCTTCTCTGAGGTTATTACACAGTCGATAAGAAATGGGTTTAGATTTGGAAGAGTCCATTTTCAGGCAACCTTTATGATGACGTCATTTCCGTGAAGTCAACACCTGACTCACAGCGCACACCTAAAAATAGACAGCTCCCCGCTGAGCCTCAGCCTCCTCCATCGGGACCTTCCCCATCTTCTCAGCCGGGAGCTGAGGTCAAGGTCATTTCGAGCGTGAACAAAACGACCACCAGTAAAGCACGAAGGAACTTTGTGCTGCAGTGGAAAATAAGCCAGGCTCCCTGGTTCTCCCGTCCCCCCTCCCGGCCCCGGGGCCACAGCCACAGAGACGGCGGTGGGGGAGCAGGTCCCCACAAACCCTCAGACACCTGCCGTCCCAGGCGGCGGCTCTCCTCTCCCGCCCTGCTGCGCCCCTCCCCTGGGCATCCTCGTGACAAACACCAGAGGAGAAGGGGCCTCTGCCCGTGCCTCTCCTGCCCATATGGACCCCGCCTCCACACTTAGCTCCCACACTGAACTAGGGGCAACTCCCAATGAGGCAACCAGCCGGGCCAGCGATCCGCTCGTGCCCACGGGGTTCCTAACGTGGTCGGTACTATGCCACGCTTCTGACGAGATCAAAGATTCCATGTGGTTTATTTTAGATTTAATTCTTAAATAAGAACTGTGTATAGGTAAGGTGCTACACAATAATTTGATGCACACATGCAAAGTGACATGATTACTCCCGTCGAGCTAATTAAAACATCACCTCCTCACAGTTCCCTCGTATGTGTGTGTGGTGGGAGCACCTGAACGCAGTCCTTTAGCAAACCCCCAGTACTCAGTACAGCATGGCTGACTGCAGTCCTCGGGCTGTACATCAGCCTCCTAGAGAACTGCCACTTCGTACCCTGCGAGCATGTCCCCGCCTCCCCCAACCTCCCTGGGACGCTGGCAACGACCACTCTCCTCTGTCTTTACAATTCCATGAGAAGTGAGACCACGCAGGCTTTTCTCTCTGAGCCTGGCTGGTTGCCTCATTGGGAGCTGCCCCAATACATGCAGCATAAAGCTCTGCAGGTTCCTGCCTGTTGGCACAAACACCAGAATCTCCTTTTCTAAAGGCTGAATAAAACTCCATGTGCGCGTGTGCATGTGCGTCTATCACAATTGCTTGTCCGCTCGTCCGTCGACGGACACTTAGGCTGTCTGCATGTCTTGGCTACTGTGAATAATGCTACAACAAATACGAGGGTGCCGAGGTCTTCGAGGCATTGATTTCATTTCCTTTGGAAACATACCCAGAAGTGGGATTGCTGCATCTTATGGTAGTTTTAGTTTTGGGGGGCGCCCCCATCCTGTTTTCTATAATGTCTATACCAAATTACGTTCCCGCCCACAGCGCACAAGGCCCCCTTTTCTCCGATTCCTCGCCAGCACCTGTTGTTCCTTCTTTGATCACAACCATCCTAACAGGTGCAAGGTGGTATCTCGTTGAGGTTTTGATCTGCATTTCCCTGATGATCATGTCCAGAAAGATAATTCACAACACACACCAGCCTTTTCTGGGGAAATATCCAGATCACGAGTGCTTGGCGTCAGGAAGAAGAGAGGGAAGGTTGAGGACACCCGAGGAGCCGCGCAGGGTCTCGGCCAGACGACGGGCAGATGAGGAGGTGAAGAGCCCAAGCAGACACGCAGAAGAGCAACGGCACATGTGTGTGCCACGCTGTGTCTCTAACTACACCCTCTGCGTGTTTCGGAGATGGGGGCTCTGCCAGTCTCCGACGGAAGACCTGCTCACTAGAGTCCCGTCCCCTGTCCATCCGCTGCCGCGGCCCCGGGACAAGTGCTCCCGGACACAGAAATGCCCCCAGACGAGGCAGCACCCAGAGGAAGAATAGCCTCTGACAGTCCCCAGAGTGGGCCCGTAAGCCCCTCCCAGCCGAGGGAGGAGGTCATGTCTGCACACACTCGCTCGAGCCATGACGACTGCCAACCAGTCTAGCGTGTCTTGAGCCCCCGAGGAACGGAGAATCGGTAGGCCACTGGGGTCAGGTAATCACACGGTCACTTCTTTGCTTGATTGGCTTGGTCGCGTTGCTTAGGGAGACTTCAGCAAGGCGAGTGACATGACCAGCTGCGGAGATGTCAAAAGGCATCAGGAAAGGGATCCGTCATGGGAATTATTATGAGGCCGCCATCTTTACTGTCTCATGAGCCACGGCCACGGCCGTTCCGCTCCCTGAACACGAGGTGGAAAATGCCGGCCTTCAGGTCCAGTTTGGGATTCCATGCATCATTTTGCTCCATTAGCCCGAAACCCCTCACACTGGTTTTCCTAGGCAGACGTGGAGACGCACACCCAGAATCGTCAGCTATTGTCACCACCACTGTGAAGGCTGCTTTGCTTTGTATTCTCCTGGCTCAAAGGCAAAGCTCTGTTTTGGGGGAAAAATAGTTTGACCACATGTGGGAGGCCTGAGTCATTATTTTAATGATAACATTTTAATAAGAAATTCAATTCTTATTACTTAAAATATGTGGAACTCTAGAACAGACACTTCTAAATATCACGATGTCTAATTTCCGATCAATAACAGGCCTTTTGGCAAGAACTTGTTGGAGGACAGCTGTAGTCTCTTTCGTGAGGCTCTCCTTAGCTACTATGGAAATGAGGTCAGATTACAAGGGGGCATTTCAAGGTGCTCTGATTGTAAGGGTGATAAATAAGAGGCACAGGTCTCAGGGCCCGGATTCCTGAAGCACGTTTCAGTGTCCCCTGGACCTCCTCCTTCCATCTGAAGCAGGTTCCTGTTGGGCGAATTCTGACAATGAGGAAAGGCAGACGGTGACCTCTCTTGGATGTTAGGACCCCCCCCCCACCCCCAACCCCAGTCCCCAGCAGTCTCTTGCGGATCCTCGGACCCTGCTTCTGACCCTCACACCGAGACCCGCTTCACGGCCTGCTCGGCCCGAGGGATGTGTCAATGGATGTGCGTCCCGCGCCCCGGGACGACCCTCCTCCAGCACCGCCTCCTGCGTAGCCCGCCTCGGTCAGAGCCAGCAGCCCGCACAGCCCGCACCCGCCCTCCGGCGGGCTCCTGGACCGGGCAGACACTCCTCAGCTGTTCTCACACACTTGCTGTTTGTTGTCACAGTTTCTGCATGTCTTTGCTTCAGCTCAGGCACTATTAGTAGGTCTCTAAATAATATGCTAGTCTACTTGAGCTACTATAGGAAGGAAAAAGCAACAAGAAGAACGTTCCCAGTGGCAGTCCCAAAATATTGTTCCACTGACCTACCTCTCCTGCTCCAATTTGCCACCCCAAAGAGAGCTCATAAAGGGAGAGCAGCACCCGAATCACTTTCTGTCAGACAGCAAACAAGCAGTGCCATTTTTCCTTAAATTGGCATGACTCTATTATTAATTAATTAATTAAGCATGCCACAAATATTTTAATTCAGTGCCTGCTCTGTTGCCAGGCATTATTCTATGCGTTTTCTCCCAGAAGCCATGAAGGGAAAGGAAAAATTCCCTCACAGGGTAAATGCTTCTAACAGCAAGTCATTCCTGGGAATGTGTGCACTCCTTGGGGAAGCACGTTAATATCTTCTGTTGCATTACTATTTAAGGAATCACATCAGGAAGCATTTAGGGTCCTCAGTAGAGTGGAAGGCAGGAATCAGCCAGCAGCAGTTAAGAACTAGTGATGGACAGGGTCCATCTGATGGCCCTCCCTGTGGCTGGCCCCCCAGCACCCGCTTGGTCATTGCTGGTTCCATGGGGCCCCAGGTTCTTCTGGAATCAGCCTCAGGGCGGGAGGGGGGCACCTGAGGAATGTCTGTCCCATTGCTCACATCTGGGGGTGGTCATGCCAGGGCTTCTCCCAAGGGTGTTCCCGAAGATCCCAGGGACACGGGCTCTGTGTGCTGCTGGGCAGCCACGTACCAGCCCCCCGACACAGTCCCCCCAAAGATGAGGGTTAAAATGCCCGCTTGGGGATTGCTGTGAGTCTCAAACTGGGTAACAGCTAGGACAGTGCTTTTGTGAACCAGAGAGCACCACCCAGTGTCACTATAGTGAGTCTGGGGTCTGGAGCCATGGTTCTTCCTTTCCCAAAGGGACTAAGGAATGGGACAGGACAGATGACCGGGAATTCCGGAAATGACCCCGGGAAGGTAGCACAGTTCAGGAAAGGCTATGGATGGTGGGGAAATAGCCCAGCGCCTGAGCCGAGAGATCCCGAGGATGCCTGGCTGCAGAGGTGGGGTAGGGCCCAGCTTTGGGATCCTAGGTGATGGACTCATGGTTGGCAAGTGAGGAATATCCATTTCTTCACCCATGGTTGGAACTCCCGAGCTAGAAGAAACCACGCACCGCACATCCTCAGGCCCCCACCCCGCTCCCGCCAACTCTCTGTGACCCAGCCAGCTCAGTGCATTCCCCGGATCCACGGTTGGGTCTCCTACATCCTGGGGCACTGAGCCCTGGCAGCGTGAGGACCGCATTGGTATCTCAATTCTCCCCAGCTTTTCCAAGAGTCCTGGGTGCAAATGCTCAACTGAACTGAATTGCTCTCCTTGTCTACACCAGGGTTTTCCTCCTGACTTTGCACACCGATTTCAGCAAGGGCCCTCTGGGGTTCCACTCCGAGAGTGAGCACCGTGAGCAATAATTGTGACGTTGGCGAAGTTACCACCGTTACTAGGAGCCAGGTGGGCAGTTTTATATGAGAACCAAACAACCTAACAACTAACCCTGTGAGGTGGGTATTTTTCTCAAAACATGGATGAGGGAGCTGAAACACAGCGAGGTAAAGAAATGTGCCCAAGGCCACCCAGCGGACAGCGGTGGGGTGAGGACCCGTGGCTGGTCTGGGAGTGCCTCTCCTGTCGGGTATCCAACCAACAGTACATGAGGCCAAGCAGCTCCGTATCCGCCGATGCTGAGCACAGGGCTGGAAACCGTGTCCCTCAGCAACCGGAGGCGCTTGGATCCATGAGGCAGGGGAGACCGCTAGCCAAGGGGGAGCCGTCTGAACTCCTCGTCCACCAGTGTGGACCAGAAGAACCGCCAAGAGCCCAACAGACTCTCACATCTCATGAGACTGCAGGTGTGGACAGCTGAGCATACCTCCTCTCTCACTGCCAAGGACCGAATACTCTTTGTGCTGAGCTGAGAGCTGAGGTTTATTCCCACGCCCACTGACCACAGGGGAGAGGAGAATCGTGAGGCCCAATCCCACAGGATTTACGGTCTTTCCGCTCCATCCTCACAGCACAGAGACTGTCCTCCTCCTCACTCATGTAAGCCGGCTGCTATTCACCCTGACACAGTGCTCCACGGGGGATCACCCCACCTCTGAGGGCACCCCCTTCGGGGGCACACGGGGGATCGCCCTGCCTCTGAGGGCACCCCCTTTGGGGGCACACGGGGGATCTCCCTGCCTCCGAGCGCACCCCCTTTGCGGGCACACCTTGCCAGAAGGAGTCGAGGAAAGAATCAGAGTACCGAAACAATGCAGTTCAGTGTTCTCTGGAGCCTTTTATTCCAAGTGAAGAAGCGGCCCCACAACCGTTTGTTAAAATGACACCAGGGCAATCCACACATTTGTCTTCAGGGCACTGCAGACACTCCCCACCCTGAGACTGTCACGGGCTTCCAAGTTTGGTGCCGGCAGTGACTAGTAACACTTCCAGTTATATCGTGGTGTGGACAAGGTCAGGAGGGTTATTGTCACAAGAGAAGGGGCGAGCACACACCGCAGGCTATCTCCTATTTGTTCTTAGTCCAAGCACAGCACATCGGAGCTGGAAGGGCCCCTCTAGACATCTGGTCCCATTTCTTCATTTTACAGAGAAAGAAGAGACCCAGGGAGGTTTGGTTATTTGCCCAAGGTCATGTGTCAGTTAATGTGAACGTTTGAACAAAACTCCAAGCCTCCTAATTGTTATTCCTGTGTCCTTATGGCTTACAGCGCTATCTGTCTGCTATAGCCCTGTGAGGGACACTGTCCTCATTTTACAAATGGAGAAATGAATCTGCAAACACAGTAAAAATAAATGCATAGAGTGCTTTGAAGCCTGACATTACCAGGAACTCCAAAATAAAGAATGTGTCTACTGATACAAACTGAAGAAGTACGAGTCAAGCTGTGAGCACGGCCACCCACAGGCACAATTTCAACGGGGTCCCAATTAACGAGCATAACCACCTACGACACTTCAACCAACTGGGAATAATGAATCAACTAAACAGGGAGGCCACCGCACCTACATAAGCAAACGGGAATCCAAGCCTGTCAATGCCTCAAGGGTGCGAGATCGAAACCGAAGGACAACCAATCACAGACAGCCAACTGGACTTTAAGCTACAGACACTCAAAACCTGCCACACTTTCTCCACGAAAGTCTCCCCTGGCTCCCGCCTCTGCAAAGCTCCTTCCTGACTAATTCCAGTGTGGCGCTGCAGGACTGGACCCAATTTTTGCTCAAATAAACTTAAAATGTTTGATATGACTTAATTTATATTCTAATAGCAATTCCCTTATTTCATGGAAATTCACCAGTGTTTTGCACCATTTGCTTCTAGCTACCTGTTAAATGGGAATATAATGGCCAGAAATAAAAATACATAATGAATATTCTTTGCATCAGCCAGCCCATACTTCTAATAGAGATGACAAGGCAGAAATCAAAAACAGGTTTGCTGTAGTTAATGCTCAGATAAGTTGAATAAGTAGAGAAATAAGAGGCCAGTTAGGAGGAGGATGAATGGTTATCGTTTGGAAGCCTTTGGCAGATCCTATCACCTTTTCCAGTACTCAATTCCTCCCACTATAAAATCAAAGAATTTAATTCTTAATAATGCCACTCCTGGGTCTTGGATTCTCAGGGAAGGACTTTGTCGATGAGGTGGGGCTTAGGGGTTAAATGGAGATAAGGAACATAACAACCATTGTGAAACCCCAGGCTTTGAATCCATTTTTGCCAAAGCCAGGCATATCTTTCCCTCTGAACAATATGAGAAAATCCCTAAACGTCTTTATTAATTTTGCTGAAAAAAACCTTTCTCTCAATCTTTAATCTTTCATTAGGAGTGTCGATCAGTTGATTGGGATGCCCGAGCAGAGCCAGCAGGCAGAGGTGATGGGCATCAGAAGGACAATATGTGTTAGGTAATCATTTCAATTGCCAGACTCAGTTCTTTGCTCTCCAGCTTCATTTTCTGCTGTAATTTATCAGTTAAGCCAAGATTGACTCAGCTCTTGGAAAAACAACCTCATCTCTGTGTAAGAGACACTGCCAAGAGGTGAATATTTTAAAGAGAAAAATCATAAAGCATCAAGGATGGAGAGGGTATTTTAGGGAAGGTGACTCCTCTTTTCTCAGGATTATACTTCACAGAGAATCATTACCATTCCCCTTGCCAAAGGCTTAAAAACTCATCTCTGCTTTCACTTTAACAGCAATTATTAATCTACACCACTCACATTTCCGTCCTTAAACCACCAATATTTTAGCCTGCACATCCCCTAAATCAGTTATGGATACACTGCAGCAATGTCAGAAATGCATACACAACACCCACTGTTAAACAGCTACAAAGTAGTTAAACACAGTTGCGCAGAGCTTTGCATTAGCACAATGTTGCTGGTAAGCTAGGCAACCTTGCTTATGCTTGCCCCTTTGCAATCCCCTCAACACAAGTCCATCAATTAATAAAAAGACAGCTATCAAGTCCTTATTCTTTCCTCAGCCTTATTTCAGGTGTTTAGAATACATTAGAAAAAGTATGCAAGAAGTTCATCATTTCAATAAGGAGCCACAATTGTCAGATCAAAAGAATTTGAAGAGCAGTGTCCTAAATAAGCATTCTGAAAAAGAAGAGATTAGGATTTGCAGAGGTAGCTGAGAAGACTTAGAGGGAGGAAGAACAAAGGAGCCAGGCCGATCGTGGGAAGAGGTGTAAAATGTGGGCTGTGCAAGAGTGGGGATGGGTCAGGCAGTGGAAGTAGTGCAGGTAAAGGCAAAAGTAGGAGCCAGTAGCGTGTAAGAGAGGGGGCTGCAAGGAGTCTCCCTAGTTTGAAGCAAAGTTCATGACACAGGGTAAGAGTACACTTCGTCTAGAGACAATTTAAAATACTTGTGAGACCCTGTGTATGCCCTGCTCAAAAGGATAGAGGTGATATAAGACACGACCCCAGGTCTCAGTAAATCAAGACGAATACGGTTTTAACATACACCACATCTCTACCCACTCTGCCTGTGGACACTTGGGTTGCTTCCAGGTCTTGACTGTTTGTTGTGAATAATGCTGCAGTGAACAAGGGGG
>NC_138380.1:1909882-1965326 GCF_054177405.1 Leptonychotes weddellii | reverse complement strand
TTTATTCTTCTGATCCATGAGCATGGAATGTTTTTCCATCTTTTTGTGTCTTCTTCAATTTCTTTCATGAGTGTTCTGTAGTTCCTAGAGTTTAGATCCTTTCCCTCTTTGGTTAGGTTTATTCTGAGGTATCTTATGGTTTTTGGTGCTATTGTAAATGGAATCGTTTCTCTAATTTCTCTTTCTACAGTTGCATTGTTAGTGTATAAGAAATCAGTTGCTTTCGGGACGCCTGGGTGGCTCAGTCGTTAAGCGTCTGCCTTCGGCTCAGGTCATGATCCCAGGGTCCTGGGATCGAGTCCCGCATCGGGCTCCCTGCTCCGCAGGGAGCCTGCTTCTCCCTCTGCCTCTGTCTCTCTCTCTGTCTCTCATGAATAAATAAATAAAATCTTTAAAAAAAAAAAAAAGAAATCAGTTGCTTTCTTAGGCAATATTTTTCAAATAGGAGATTTCACTTACCATCTGTTCATCCTGTTAATTTAATAGATATCTCTTTCTTATTTCAAAATAGACCTTTTAAATTATAATTTATCACTGAATAAGGAGATTTTTTCCCATGAGCCTTTTGATGAAGTTACACATAATGGAAAATCCAAGGTCATGTTCTAAGCCAATGGGAATTCTTCTTATATCCAGAGTTATCTGTATGAATAAATTCATTTAGAGTTACTTTGCTCCAGCCAATCAAAGCAGCAGTACAGGGCTGCTCCTAATGTAGTGTTTCCCTCCGCCCTGCCTCACCAACACACCGGGATAAATATATATATATAGTATATATAATATATATATGTAACTTACTGCATCCTTGTTCAGTGGAACCCTGCCTTCTCTGATTCTTGAGACTGGATGCCACACAGCACCCAGGGAGTGCCTGCTACCAGCACAATCATCTTCCCTCATTCCAAACAAACAGTTATTGGTTTTCCCCATGCGCTAGGTCACCTGTTCTGGAGAGAGTGGCTCTGTGTGCCCTGAGATCCGAAGCTGGGGGTGGGGGGTGCTCCTTAAAGGTCTCTCTGGGCCTCTTCTTGACCTTCTGTCTCCTTGGCAGCCTTCTCTCATATATTGTATCTCAGGCTTACAGATGTCTCCTGATTTTGTTGTAAAGATGGCATTTGCATTTTTATTTTTCAATTTTCTTGCTGCTTTTGGGTGACTTTCAGGATGATAGGATGGAAAAATGCCATCTTTACATAGCTAATTCTAAATAAGAATCTCTCAATAAATTCTGAGTGGAATTTTAAACATGGAGAGGGAAATCGGTAACAGTAAGACTCCCCGAGGTCTGAAGCCGTGGATGCCTTCAGTAATCCACATGGCAGAAGCTGGACCAGTGCAGGAGACCAGATGCCTGGCAGTGAGCTGAGGAAAAGGCTTCTCTGCCTAGGGCCAATGCTTAGGGCCCAGCACTCTGCAGAGGTCAAGTGCAGTCACTCAGAGGTCTGCAATTGTGCTGTGATGATCTCACCCAAAGAAACTAAAAACTGTGTCCTCATAAGGGAAGGGGCTAGATATCGGAGACAGCTTGAAGGCGTCTTCCAGCTGGTGGCGGTCTGGGATGTGCATCCTCAGCACCCAGATGCCCGGGTCATGACAACAGCAGGGTCTGCATCTTAAACTCTTCTTGCCTTTTACTTATTTATTTATTTTAGCTTTTAGTGAAGCCCCTTTTATTAATTTCAGCCTTTCTCAGCTTTCTCAGAGTAAAATAAAAAACATTTTCTGCTTCATCTTGTCCATGATCAGGCCATGAAGAGCACAGAATGACTGAATTCAGAAATAAACATACTTCAAAGTTGTGTGTGTGTGTGTGTGAGCGCATATCTGTGTAGCTATCTGCTGTGTGTGCACATGTGCACGAGGCAGAGGTGAAGGAGACGAGGCTGACTCTGTTTACATGGCTATGTTCTATGAGCAGACTCTTCAGTTCCCAGCTCCCACTTTGCTCAGCAAGACAAGCATGGTTAGAATGCCAGTCAGTGAAGGAGACGTGAATTTAAATAAACAAGTCTGGAGGAACAGGTCCATGAGACAGTGAAGCGGAACAGTTCGGCACGAGAAAGTGAAGAGTCCAGAACACCAAGTTAAAGAGAAAACACCGAAAACGGCCATCTCATGGGTGTTCAATGGTTCACCCCATTGTTCCTACTACCTACCTCATTCCCCCGATACAGTACCAGCATTCTCCACTTGGAGATAAGCAAACAGGCCTGGAATCTGCACAGTCATGCAGCTGTGCCTCCTGGGACCAAGAAGGGGGCCCCAAGCCCTTGTGCATGCCATGCTCCACCGCGCCCCACAATCCTGATGCGTCATTAGTAGTAGGACATGCATAAGCTCATTTTCTGTTGTTTCTGGGTACCAGATTGCTCAATAATAAGCCTTCCTTGGTAAGAAAATACCCTACTCTGAGATAGATACTACCCAAAGCAATAATCATGCCCTCCAGCTTTACCTTCAGGCACAACCATGGCCAGACCTTCAACGCCGCAGGGAAGACTCCCCAAGTAAGTGGGCAATGCGAGCCAGCGCCTTGCAAGAGCCAAACCTTCTCCGGCAGCGCACAACTCTGGTGAGCACCACCACCACCCAGGACAAGACGCGTGAGCGTCTGCAGGGGAGAGCACGCAGGTCAGCATCACCCCCCGCAGCCGACCGCCCCTGGCGAGGCATGGCTCTCCAGACACCGCGACCTTCCTGTGAAGAAGTGATGGGACCCTCCCCAGATTCCAAACGAGCTGTGATTCTTTCAGCTGATGATACTCTGGGCTTCCTTTCTAATTTTTCATGGAAAGCATTCTCTGAAGACGGTGTGTCACACGGCAGCACCACAGACCGGACAGGAGAGACGATAATAAGCATACGCATTATCTATGCACTGTCATCATCGGGGACAGAGACACAAGCTGGCCCACACCTCCACTTCCAGAAAACCACACATGAAGCACCTTCAGTGGGAATTACGGCCGCGTTGGTTTTGGTTTTGAAGTAGTGTTTTGTCTGCTTGTTGTTTCCTTGCTTATTGTGGGACAGTGACATCGGCAAGCCATCCATGAGGGCAAATATCCCATATTCTTCAGAAATTCTGGGTCCAGAGTCCAGAAGCCTGAGTCTGAGGCCCAGGCGGCTGCAGAGCAGTGGGGTGACTGCTCACCTCTCGGGGCTCCACGTCCTCATCTAAAGGATTCACTCACCACACGCCCCACGGATGCAAGTCAAGGGTGTCGGAGGCGCCGGGCAGAGCCCAGGGAGGGGGCGCAGTGCGGTGCGTGAGACAGGCCGGGGGGCCCACTCTGGGGCACTCACGTGTGCGTGACAGGAAACAGTCGTCTCACGCCTGCAGGGCCATCTTGCGTCATACCCCAGATTCAACGATCCCTCTGTGGGGGACATTCCCCATGGGAAGTCTAGGCCTCCGAGCACCGACTGGATGGGATGTGAGTTGTCTTTGGGGCAGGACCAGCTCTCCTCAGAAAGTGACCAAAACTCTGAGGAGACACTGCTTTTCTCATTTCTTCCTGGAACGAAACTACGAGAAATACTCTTCCCACTGATCATCAATACAGAGAGGACTGCGGCTTTTCCCCTAAAACACACAATGAAATTACTGTGGCCTTTGAGGGACCGGAGAGCCCTTCCCCACTCTGATCTGACAACAGCCCTGGCATTCCTGTCGCACGGCTGAGTTTTCGATATAAATTATGTGAGGCCACATGTATTCCATCTGGGTTGATTCAAGAAATTACAAGTGTCCTAATACTCAGTGACAGAAGTTGACATATCAAAGGATTCATAGGAACACCAACAAAAAATAAATCACCATTTCACTGCCCCTCCCCAAAACTAAATTCCTCATTTTACAAAGACCATATAATCCTTTCGTTTTCAAACAAATACCACTGCATCATTGTTATTCTAGCATAAGCTAGCATGAATCTTACAACAAGGAGCATGTCCAACGAGCTCTTTAATAGCCCTGCTTGCGGGGCTCCTGCCTGACACGGGGCCGCGGCGGAATCGGAGGGGATTACGCGCGTCAGCCCCGTCAGCTGGTGACAAAGGCAACACAAAGGATCCACCTGAGAACGCCCCACAGGAAACTGTGCTCTGTGTTCTCCTGCCTCGTAAAAGGAGGGGGGAAACAGCTATTAAATTAATTGGCACTAAAAGCATGTAATAGTTATCTAATCTATTAATTTTTAGTTGAATATTAACTCCAGTGTCTGCCATGACACGCATCTGACCTGCACAAGGAGCCAGGTCACCACCTCCGTCTTTGAAACGAGACGAGGGGTTGGGGAAGCTAGGGGGAGGGCATTCTTTCGCTCTGACCTTGTATTCGAAGATTGTGTTTGCTTTTAGACAAGTATTGACTTTATGTGGGGCCAACCTCGTTGAGCCTGATGTAGCATGTTCCTCCGTAAATTTTAAAGGACCGCAGGTTCAAGAGGTAGCTTTTAACTCTCAGACATTTGAAAAAGTTAAGGTGATACCATCGTTCTTCAAAGGAGGAGAGAGCATTAGTTCCTAAGGAGAGAGTGCGGGAAGGGTTGCCCAGGGCCTCTCAATAGGACGGATGATGACGCAGAGCCCCCAGGTCTGTTCTCCCTGTGTTCCCCCAATTTTCTATCCCACATTCCAGGAGCGAGCATGAACTCTGGAAGAAAAATCGTAGCAATAACAACCTTGCGATTTGCTTGTGCTTTTGAAAGATGTGTCTAAACCCAGAGTGATTCCTTAACCCATCAACTTCCTTCAGAAGGAAAACGATGAAAAACTATACAATCCCCTGGAAACTGTTTGATGATCTGAACCACGTAAGGACTTCCTGCCCAGTGGCCGGAGGCGCTGGGATGGGCACAGAGGGCCTCTGGCTGAGGCCGCCCAAGGAGGGGTTCCCAGGCTCCCCATCAAAGTCTGTCACCCCCTGTGCTGGCATTTTCTTACAGCCTGCGTCCTGGAGCTCAGAACTTCAAACCTGGGGTTCAAGCACAACAAAGAAAGTTGGGTATTTTCATGAGCAACGAGTGTCTCATTATGGCATTCCTCTAACAGAGAGCTGCACGCCCAGGTTGTAAGGCTTATTCAGCACAGAAGAGCCCAACAGTCGGCAGGGCAAACAGATGCACTTATTCTTTGGAATGAGGCATCGGCTGACCATCTGAACCACTCAACAGAAGCGTGTAGACCAGGCTACTCTCCACATGTCTTTGGACGACGTGATGCCTGTGGGGAAACAAGTCTAGCACATGGATATTCCCAGACAGACTGCCGTTGCCTATGAATCAGAGACCACCTGTTGAAAGGCCATCATTTGTCCTGATATCGGAAGTGTCTGTGATCCACCTCCTAGCCGTCAGAGGGAGTCTCTGACCGACCACTGCCCCTCCATGATGACAGGGTGGAGGAACCCAGGGCAGAAACGCCCCAGGTCCCACGGGAACGACTTGCAGGTGCTCCCCTACCCAGAACAACAGGGAGAAGCCCAAGCCATCCCTGTGTCCCCAGCATACCGTGGTGTGAGCTTGGAACCCCGCGAGGCCCAATGGGCAGGTGCAGTTGAAACAGACACTGTTAGTTTAAAAATGATTTTGCTAGCTGTCATCAGGTTCCAACAACCACGTGGGGCATCATGTCTGCTGTGAGTATATGTCAGTACTAAACATCAGATGAAACTGTAGAACGGCTCCATCGGGCCCAGCGAGGGCTGCCAAGCTCACCGCAGAAATGCACTCCGAGCCGGTGCTCAGACCACCACCTGGGACGTCCGTGGCCGGAGGCACGGCTCTGCGGGCCCATCTTGCTTTAGACGCCCGCTGACACCTGCCGCTGACACAGGGAAAGACCCCGCTGTGAAAGAACGCTCCAGACACCCCCGCCACGTCCCCTGCTCCTCCAGCAGCCCCCAGGCCCCACTCCCGAAGAGCGTCGCGGGAGAGGGACGCTGCAGCAGTGATGTGACCCGAGTGCGCTCCCCCCGCGCAGCACCTCCCGCCTGAGCACACCGCCCAGTCATCCCTCTGTTTATGTTTTGTCTGGCGTCCAGCTTTAGATTGTGTGAAAATGCCTGGCACTCCAATAGCAGAAGCATGAAATAGCGCATAAGATCAGGGTCGCTAAACGAGGTGGCCGCGCAACAGCAGGTGCTCAGAAGTCTGGGCGAGCGCGTCAGCCCACCGTGGGCCACCTTCTCGTCCTCGTAGGTGACCTCACCGCGTCGTGTGCTATTTTCCCGTGATTCACTTGTGACCTCCGTTGTGTATAAAATGCCAGGCGTTATGCTAACGTTATATACGGACTATCTCACTTATGAAAGATAAGGTCATTATCCCCACTTTTGAGCTAAGGACAAACGGACGCGCAGGGAGGGCCAACAGCACACCCAGACTGGAGAGCGAGTGGGAGGGGCTGGGACTCACACCCAGGTCTCTGACCTCGGAGCCGGGCCCTCGACCAGCCGGGGGGCTGCCGGCGCGTGTCCCTGGAGGGGCAGCGGCAGCCCCCGGGCCTTGGTAGCTGACTCCCATCCAACCAGCCGCGGTCCAGGCTCACGCAGCGAGGCTCTGCTCTGTGGCTGCACAAGGACCCCGGCTCCAGCTGCAGATGTTGGAACGAGTCACTGTCTGTGCACCGCTCATTCCAAGGCCCCGGCTGTGTGCTACCCTTCCCCTCCTAAGAGGACAGGCCCTGCATCTCTGATGCCTCAGCCCCGGGGCTCCAGTTCACGGGCTCCGAGTGGGGCTCCGGGGGCCTTCGGGGATTTCCCGGGTCACCCTACTGACAGCCCAGCTGGCTGGCCCCACAGCGCACTTGTCCCTTCACCCATGCCATGCTCGGAGGGGCAGGGGCTCCCTCCTCCTACTGTGATTGAAGCCACATGTGCTCTTGCCTGCCTGTGACCCCATCAGTCTGGGGGAGAGTGGGGCCAGAGGGCTCCTCCTCTCCCTTCCCTCGTGTGTCCTCTGTCTTTAAATAAAGGTGATTTCTATCTCTGCCTGACCAGGATCACGTGCTGTGGGTTATTTTTTCCGGAAGTTAGGATGCATACCTAGTTCTCACTATCTCTGCAAATGCCAAGCTTCCAGAAAAGATGCCACGCAGAGAGCCCGTCCCACCGTGGTTGACTCCATGACTGCGGCCTCCGCCGCCCCGGGATCCAACCCTTGAAGCCAGCCGGACCCAAGCCTCCCTGCAGGGGGCGGGCCTATTTTTCCATCAGATGCACTAGAAAGGGAAAAGATCTAGAAGAAAACCAATGTCTCCGCTCGAATGCACTGCAGCGTCGCGGTGGAGGTTGATTTTACTGACGTAGAACTGTGCTAAATGTCCGTGTAGCGGCTGCGGCCATCAGTACCTGCACGCTTCCCGACGCTCGACCCGTGAGAGCGAGGGGCTCTCGGGGGCTCTGAGCACCAGCCTCCTGAGGGCTGGGCTGCCCTGGGGAGTGGGGAGGGATGCGTATGGCCGAGTACAGCTCATTCATGGGGCCCAGCGCCGGCAACAGCTGCCTTCCATCATTTCCCTCCAATTAATTTGGGCAAACGTGTCTCCTCCTCAGCAGACGGGCCCCACAGACAGCAGCTGTTGATTATAATGACATCCAGCAATATTTATCAGGTGCCAAAATTTAATTGGCTTTTGCAAAATCAAAATGGTTTTGAAACTCACAATGAAGTGTCCGTCTGAGGTAGAAGGTGTATGCGATCTTACATGATTCCTGTTTTATTTTGGCCAAATGAAGAGGTACCTCTGAGGCGGGCTGGGTTTCTCTTGAATTCTTGTCTAACCGAACAGCAGTGTGCTTCACAGACAAGAGCCGCGACTGCCGGAAGAGGTGGAGAGTTCCGAGTATGTGTGGAATTCAGAAGGACCGTAGTCCTTACGGTGTGTGTCTCATTCCCAGCCCGAGGTCCTTTGCGATGGAATGAAGGGCTGAAATGGGGCACAAATGGGTCTCCTTTCCTTTCGTGGGGGAGGAAGGTGCTTATAGCCGCGCTCTGAGGAGATGATCTGCCGTTAGCGGGTTATTCATTACTCCGCACCGACACCTTGCATGCGTTACCGTAGAGACGGCACAACTGTATTCTACGCACTGTCTTCTCTGCAAAAGGGAACCAAACCCTGTCAGGGCCTCAGACCGTGTTTCCATCCATCCTGCTCACCACGAAGGCGACCCTGACTCCCTGGGGACTGGGCTCGGTGGCCAGGGACAATGAGCGAGAGGCTAGTGTGCAACCTGAGGACGAAGGGTGGGAGCCACAGAGACGCTGAGAGCTGTCACAGAAGCTCTGCCAAAAACGCCGCCTCTAGGAAAGCTGCCATCCAACAGCACTTACACACGGGGCCCGGTGCGCCAAGAGCGGGTGTGCCCCGCTGTCAGACACGGAGGTGAGCACGGCCTGTGACCCACGAGTGCATCACGAATGCAACCAGCATGGCCCCTTAGAACCGGGTGTGTCCACTCTGCGCGCGCTGCGAGCAGCAGCTTCCCTCCTGCACAGGCGGCCCCAGAAGGTGAAGCGCTGGGCCCCGCCCCGCCCCGCCCCCTGCCTCCATGCTCAGGCTGCCTCGCCTCCATCCAGCCCGGCAGCCACGTCTTCACCTCTGCCTGTTACCGTCCGGGGGCCAGCAGGGTGCTCGCAGGGCGTGTGGTCCTGCCAGGCAGGGGGAGAAGGACCCAGGTGTGTTTCCCCCACTACTCGCCACCCCCCGACAGCCACAGAAAAACACACTTAAAAAGAACAATGATGAATTGGTGCTTTTAGAAGTAGGTACAACACAATAAAATAAAATATCTAAATGAGCACCACCATAAGAACAAAGAATAAGGGTAGGAAGAGTAAGATGAGCCAGGAGTGACAGGGACACACCCAACACGCTCTCAGGTCCTGTATGTGTCTGAGCTGGGCCCACAAGTCTGGGTCCAAGTGCCTAGTGTCAAACAAACAGGCAAACCTCAGCTCTTCTAGGCTCCGAGGCAGGCCTCCCTCAAGACAACGGGTGCAGACAACATAGCGGTAGCCTCACAGTGCTCACGGCCATGAGGTTAGCAGGTCCCCTTCTCTCGTGGCCTCAGTTGCTAAAATGCAATTCAGAAAGGAGCAGTTAGTAGTCCTCCAACAAGCAGGGATGAGCCAGTGCTGGGCTAGCAGTGGATGTGCAGTGGAGGGCAGAGTGGTCTCAGCTCACGGCCCGGCAGGGGAGACAGGCAGCAACCATGCAAGTCCGTATATACGTGCCGAATGTAATCAGTGTGTGCAGGAATGTGAACACGTGTTGAGAGAGGGCACCGGGGAACTCGGGTGGAGGGGCAATGTTATAAGCGCATCCTGAAGGACGAGAAGGAGCCACTCGTGCAGGGAGGGAGTGAAGCTCTCCCGCAGAAATGGGAGAGTGGGTGGGAGCGCTCCATGGGGAAGAGCAGCCCCCACGGGGTCCAGCAGAGAATCCAGGGGTCTGCGAGCGAACGTATGGAAAAAACACATCTTTATTTTTACCAACCTCTTACTGAACTCCAGTGTTCCTCCAATGATGAACGTAGTCAACCAAACCTGTCACCCCTGAGATCACAGAAAAGTTCACGTCCAGTGACTTGCTTAAGATCTCCCAAAACAGGGCTCAGACTCAGTGCTTCCCCGGAGCCGGGCGGCGCGAAACCACCAGGTCCGACACCTGAGCAACGCTGCTCTGAAAGCACAAAAGTCACTATGCCACGTATTTGTTCCACATCCTACAACACACGCTTCCCCCTGGAACAACTAGAACAACATGCTCTATCCATTGCAAAATCTTATTCTGAGAAGGGTCCCGGAGGCTTCACCCGAGGTCTGTGGGCAACTGATTTAAAAAATGACAATAAAGTTAAGAAAACTCCAGATGAACTACATCTCTTTCAGAGGTTTCTCCATCAATGTCATTTCGTGCAAATGACCTTTTGATAATAACTGAATAGCTGTGGGGTCCAAAGTAACTCACACAAGAAATAGGAAAAAGAAGAAAAACCACCTCTAATGAATTTAAAAATGGTGAAATTCAATATCTACTCATGATCTATTACTTCTAGAAAACTATGGCTATAAGAGGATGCTCTCAACCACATAAAGGACATCTTCAAGAAATCAACATCAAACATCGTCCTTTGTGAAAGGTAAGATTTTCTCTGCGAGGCAGGGAACGGTGCCCATCCTCACCACTCCTTTCCAGCACAGCACTGGAGGTCCACGTGCTTCAATAAGACAAGAGAGAGAAACCAGATGCAGAAGGACTGCTAGAGAAAAAATAAGACTGTCCGCAGTCACAGTTGATGTAACTTTGTAAGTCTAAAATCCAAGAGAATCTACATATAAATTATTAGAACTTGTAAGTGTATTTAGGAGGGTCACTGGATTATGGTCAACACATACAAATCAACTGGCTATCTTTGTACTGACTGAAAACAGACATAATGTTTAGAAAAGAAAAAAGATAATGTAGCAGATGATTGCAGTGCCCCAAGCCACTTCCCGATGGCCAGCCTGACTTCAGCACAGCCGTGGTGGACAGCTCCACTCACACGGACGGCCCCACAGCCAGCACACACGTGGGGTCTGCTCGTCCGCTCTGGGCACTCTCGGTCTATGCACAGAGACACTCAGAAGTACAGGAACAGGAACAGCTCTGGAGGCAACCCTCAACCACTGCAGGAATGGGACTGTTGGCAAATGTCCCAGCCTGCTCCCATATCCTTATCTCAGGCTCTTCTTTCGTAGAGTATAAACAGAAACCATTTATAAGAGCTTCAAATAATATGTGTAACTATGAATGAATCTTACAGAAGACATGCAAACTTCTCTGCAGAAAACTATAAAAGAGCATCATAAATTAAAGAACTAAATAAGTTCTCGTACATAAAGCATTTGTAGGTTGGAAGGGTGCATATGGTAAAGATGTTCATTCATCAAAACTGATCTATATATTAAATACAATGCTAATCAAAACCCAGAAGACTTTTTTTAGAAACTTGACAAGCTGATTCTAAAACTACATGAAAATTCAAAGAGCAAAGAATAGCCAAAATGCTCTTGAATAAAAACAAAGCAGGAGACATGCTCTACTAAATATTAAGATCTTTTAAAGTTACAGTAATTAATATGCTGTAGTATTGATGAAACAAGAAACAAATTGACAATCAGAACAGGAGGGACAGCGAGCCATAGGCCCCTAAATGTAGAGTCACTTTAATACAAATGTGGCAGGGGGAGAAGTTATTCTTTGTAATAAAAGATTCTAGGACAATTAGATACAAACATGGGGAGAAGTCATTTGTAATAGAAGATTCTAGGGCAATTAGATACAATATATATATATTAAAGGCCTTGATTATTGCTTCATTGTGCATATAAATCAATTACATGTGGACTGTAGAAAAAACCACAGAAAGTAAAACAAGGAAGTTTGTTAAAAATAATTAAGAAAAAAATTATTACTCTTTCTACTTATGATATTTATTGTCTCCCTTCACTATTTAAGGGGTATTAAAGATTAATGATTGCTAAAACAGTGTTGTTTACTACACCTTTATATATATGACACTTTAGTCTCACATCATGACTTTTGCTTTTAAGGACATTTTAGTGTTAACACCAGGGCTTAGTCTCTCTGTGTTTTCTTGATGTACTTTTGCCTAATCCTGCTCTGATTTTGTTTAGGTATGTATTTTATGAGTGGCTTGTTTTTCTTTCTGAACCATGATGAAAGGCTTTGTTTTTCATTCAAAATCTTAACCCATTTGTATTTATTGTTATAACCAATATTTTATTTCTCTTGTTAATAGTTGTAATTTCCATTTTATGATTTCTTGTTGCTTCTTTGTTTTCTATACTTTAAGAAATATAATTTAAAAGATCTCACTTAACAAGAAGTTATAATAAAGCAGAAAATATCTAGAAATGTAAAAACGTCTTGGGAAATGTGCCAGACACCTGAAGAAGATTTAAAAACCTAGTTGAGAGACATAAAAAAGGCCTCACAGAAACGGAAGGGTAGAGCATCACTACCACGTCTGTTAAACTAAGGGTTATAACAGGTTAACTTCTATGTGTCTTGCGATTTCAATTTCAAATAGCTTGATTACTGTTTTTATAATTAGATGAGTGAATCTAAAATTTATATGAAAAATAGTCTGGCAGAAAGTATAAACATAACTGAAAACTTCAAGATAAAAGATGCACAGAGCTAAAAAGACCACAGTCTGAGGTGGAAGAAGACAGGCAAGAGGGAAGGAGCCTGGTGGGAACACGCAGAACACTGGCAGGTGGCATCAAAGGCACCATTTGGGAAAAGGAGTCTTGTGTAACAAGAGTGCACATGCGTGGATTTGGTGGTGAATGCATTTTAGAAAGACTGTACACCATCCCAGTGTTGAAGCCTCAGTTTCTAGTCTGTCATGCGGGGGCTGCAACAGCCCCCACGGGAGGGCTAGTTACACAGATGAACACGTGGAACATTCTCAGAACAGGAAGCGCTACATCGCCATCGCTCAGATGGACCTGTCAGCGGCCACCATCATTCCCACTGCACGCGAGCACATGACAGACTCTCAGAATTCCTACAGTAAAGAAGGCTAATCCTGCTTTCCCCAAACTTCCAAAGAATGATTTGAACAGGGCATGCCTTTTTTAAACCTAACATCTCTTCAAATACCTCATACCCTTGGCCCTGAGCCCTCACAGGAACCACAATTTAGGATGTGACAAGGATGACATTCAAAGTCAGTGGGGAAAAGAGGAACACTTTTTTAAATGATACAGAGAAAACTCAAGTATTTGGAAAGAAATAAAATGAGGACCTCAATCCAAACTTTGTATAAAAATAAACTGAGATACTAAGTAAACTGAGAATGATACAAATGAGAATAAGTGAAAATTAATTAATTAATTAATTGATAATAAACTATAAGATGCCAGACTACATTTGATTTTTAAAAAACCCTGTTTTAACCATGAGGTAGAAGTGCCCATATTAGCCTCAAGGGAAAATCAACAAGGAAAACCTTGGTAGATTTATAACACGATCACTTGTAAGTTCTGCAAATTAAAACGTCATAAATACAATGAAAAGGAAAACTAACAACCTTTTAAAATATTTGCAGCTATAATCAGTAGATAAATTAGGGAAATTATGGCCCAAACAGGAGATCATTTAACAAGAAGAGGTATAATATCCAAAGTAGTATTTAAAACAAGTTAATTCAGAGAAAAAAATTAACAAAGTTGCATTTTCCCCCATCACGCTGGCAAAGATTAAAGCCCACCTTCCTCAAGTGTTTGGGGAAATGGAAAGCGTCAAGTGCAGACAGTATTGGCCTAAACTTTCTGAAGGTCAATTTGGAAACTGTAGCAAAGCTTTTAAAATATGAAGCAGGTTGGTCTAGAGGCTTCAAGCCCAGGGACTGAAGCTAAGGTGTCATGCAAGGCTATCAAAGCACTGATTCCCGTACCGAAAATTGGAGAAACAGTGTTCACTGAGAGGTTGGCAAAATAATTTTGGTATCCTTACAAGGGGGTCATCTCATGTGGTAGAAGGATGTTTAAATAGTTGGGAAAATGCCAAAGACACATGGAAAGGTAGGAAGGAAGGAAGGAAGGAAGGAAGGAAGGAAGGAAGGAAGGAAGGAAGGAAGGAAGGAAGGAAGGAGGGAAGGAGGGAAGGAAGGAAGGAAGCAGTTTCCCAAAGGGAGCTTGTCTGTGTGGTGCAGGGCAGAGGGGAGGCAGAGAGAGACGGAGATGGGAGACAGACCGGGGCACTTGACAATGAACCGTTACCCGTGACCGTGTCTCTTGTGTGACATGTTTCCAGAGGCAGCATGGACAGTGGTATCTCAGGCTCCTGCAGAGCCAGGCCGTGGGGTGAGGGTTTGAGGACGAGTAGCTGGAAACTGCACGGGCAGAAGCGAGGCAGAGAGGAAACCGCTGGAAAGCACTGGCGGGGCCCCGGGAGACGGAGCAGGAATGCACCCCGAGGTGCCCTACCTGAGAGAGGGGAGGGCTGTGGTGTTTCCCACCCCGTCCGCCACTGAGGACTGCCGGGGGAAACAGCGTGCCCCTGACCTCCGCGTGGGGCTCCGGGGGGAGCTCGGGTAGGGGCTGCAGGGGCTAGCGGGTGAAGCCACGGGCCGGAGAAAGGATCCTCAGGGGCCAGGCAGAGTACCTGTGGCTTCTGGTCAAGATCGCCAAGAAGAGGAAGAAGATGGAGATTATTCTTGAAACCATATTAAAAAACAGAAAAATGAAACCCTATGTGGGACCCACCTAAGCAGCATACATGACAGTAAGAGGACAAGAACCAGGTCAGCCTAGGAACCCATGGCAGACTCATGACCGGGCCGCGTGGGGGTGGAGCTCGGGTGTCCTGCCCCCACCCAGGGGGTCCTGTGAGAGAGCAGCCTGTGTAGACACAGGCCTCGCCTGGGAGGGGCAGGCAGGTACGGTCGTTGGCACCTCAGATTCTGGAGTGGCAGAGGTGCCCAGAGGGAAGGAAGGAGCTGGGATGACACCGGCGTGGGCGGCATCCCACCACCCCTCGCTTCGCCAAACTGTGGGGACAGAGTCAACAGCGCCATCTCGGCCGGCGCGGACCCGCTCTCCCCCAGCACGGCCCTCCACCTTCCCACCAGCCCAGGGAGCGAGTCGAGTGAGACCTGCCGACAGAGTAAGCACAGAGACGTCAAGTGTTCTCCCCTAGGGAGGCCAGCTCGGCCTCCGCTGCAGGCCAGAGGGCGGCGCATTCCCGCCGCTGACTGCTATTCTCCGCCAACCCTCAGCAGCCTCACTCTGCGCCCCACTTCCTACTTTTGACCCACCGCCTTGTAGGTCTTTCTTCCCGAGGACCCGAAGGCTTGTGACACAGACTTGCCTGAACGGACAAGACAGACAAAATCACATACGAAATGCAAAGCGTCCGCGAGGGCGCACGGGCCACTCTGGGCGCCCGCATGGCCACACGCTCTCAGGACACAGGGCGCCCGAGCGACAAAGGCCGCCTGTGCCGTCTGGGTCTCTGCCACTTAAGTCCCACGGTGAGATTGTCAGTGAGTGCTAGGCGGTGTCCCGACAGGAATATAGGATGACAAGTGATCCGAGAAAAGCTGAACGGAGAAACTGGTGATGGGTATTTTGGCACCCACGCGGACTGCATAATGCCTCTAAAACCCAATCGAAAATTTGTAAATCAAATCATAAGTATGTGAAATGAGCCCAAGTGGGAGAGAGAAGTGGGGATGAAATCAAAGGAGGGGTAACATATTGCATTGTGATGCTGAATTTAAAAATGAGAGACCATCTTGGAGGGAGCTAATCACTTTTTGGCAGAATAGTTTCCTTCCAGTGAAAGTTCCGATGCAGACTATCAAGTGTTACTTGAAATAGTTTCTGCCTCATGTTACCTTTATTCTGATCTTTTTAAAACCTGCCATTAAGTTTAGTTCAATTCTCACTGTTTTAGCACGAGGTTGGTGCAAATAGGGTTTATGCGACCAGAGTATGTTGTCAGATTCCGTGCAATACAATGCAACCGTTGGATGGGGTACTGCCAACCGTCCCTTGTCCCACCCCAAACCTGGAAGGAGGGAGAACAAAACCCACAGGCACCACCCCTCAGCCATGGATTCCTTGTGGCTACACAGACGAATGGCCACTGCGACATGGGTGTGCTCTTCTAAGGAGAAGTGTTTTCACAAACATCATGGACAGAAAGTTACTCGGGTGACGTCCAAAGGGGGCGGCGGCCACCTCCTCCCTCACTCTCCCTGCCTGGGAGGTCTGGACGGGCCCCGGGCTTCGTGAAGCTTTGGACCATGAAAGCAGCCAGGTCTGTATGTGGTGGGATGGACCCGAAGCACAAGGCACCCGTCCCTTCTCCCTGCCCCACCTTCTCCTGCACACGCAAGAACACGGCCTGCCCACAACCTCAGGGAAACACAGGTTCTCTTCAGATGGTGAATGTTATTTTGACTTTAGCCTGGGACCTGTAAGTGAACGAAAATATTTGCAAAAACTCACACATTTGAAGCGTGAGTGGGTCTAGCCTCGCGGGCAGACTTCCAAGGCCTCGTCGAATGGAAGCGGCTGGTCCCTCCTCGTTGTGCTTCAGACCCCGACATCGATGCACTGACTCTGGGGTCCAGATCTAAACTGCACCCATTCTGTGTTCCTGGGAGCAAAATCTCAGGGTAAATGGGAAATGCAAACCAAACAGAACAGAACAAAAGCCCAAATCCACACAACTGGAGGGGACAACTTTGCTTTACAGGAACTAGAAGGAGTCTGGCAGCGACTCCTTATCTGAGACAGGGAACATTTCAGGCGACCGTGCATGAGGGCACATCTTATCTTCTGTGCTAAGGCCGCTTTTATTGGGCTCTGCACTTTGTGATCCCCGTGGGGCCTGTAGCTGTTGTCTTATTCCATACTCCTTTATTCCTTTTGCCTACGCAGTGCAAGGGAGCACTTCCTTTCCTGAGTATATACGGTGATCGTTTTCATAAACACTCTATTTTTTCCTGGAAGTATCGTATGTGCATGTCTTGTGCTCCAGCTGAATTAGAGGATGCTATAGGACGTGGCCTTGATTCCTGCCCTGCACCGTGGCATCTCTAACATCATGCTAGGCACACAGCGGGAGCTCAACGAGTATTTGTTGATTAATGGAACTTGAACCATGAAAGACAGCCCTCTTTGGGGAGCTCCATCCCTTAAGTGGGCCAATTAGCTTGTCTGCTCCCCATCACCACTGATGGGATATTGTGAATTACCCACGTCTACAATCAGCGGATTCAGGTACTCATCATTGTGAATAGCTTTCCACTCATTCAGGCTACCAAAAATAGCTGTACAGTAAACTCTCATTATGCAGGATGATGGTAAGATGGGGTATTCTAATTAATTAAACATTCGGGTCAGTAAAAAATATATGCAGAAGACCAGCTTTTACAAAATGAGAATATAGTAAGATACACTTAGCCCTAAAATCATACCAAACATGATGTAACTGCATCATTTGAGAATGATCCAAGAGCCTCATCTCGGACCTTGTGCCATGCACGCAGGGCATCAGTTTGGAGAGAAAACCGGTAGTCCCATAAATACAGCACGTTTAAAAGAGAGGCTTAAATCTTCCCTGACTCCTGATAAATCCGTGAAACTCCACTTCAAATGTTCTAGGATCAGCACTATTTTCATTAGCTGATACTTTAATGAGTTATATCAACTTCTGGGCTGCTTTAATTCTGGACAAAGGGTGATTAAAGAATACACTTTCCAGACTTTAAAATGAATGAGAACAAAGTTTGAGAGAAAATTTCCAGGGAGCTAGAATGTTAGGAGTTTCCTCACTCCCACAATCTTGTCTGTCTCTCTTTACAGAAATTAATTAATTAGTATTCTCTCTTTAAAATTCTATTTTGGTCACGCATGTTAACAGCCATTTCAGCAGAAATTGAAGCAGTTAAAATTAAATTTTGGCATATTTACCCAGCTTTTATTCAACTTTAAATTTATTTATTCAAAGATTATCTAATGAACAAAAAAGAATGTATTAACTATTATTTCCGGGTTTTTTTAGCTTGGGAAATGTAGGTTTCTTTATGCATCTGTGCTCAGAAGCACTTGAATAGTAAGAATATTTTTAAATGAATAAAAATGACATTAAGACATAACGTGGTCCAGTAAATCTGTGGTTGTTAACCCTGGCCGTACACTAGGATGACCCAGGAGTCCTTTAAAAAGCCAGGCTTTTTAAAGGCCCGTGCCTGAGACTTTTTTTTTTTTAATTTAAATGTTCTGGGGTGGGGCCCAGGCAGGTGCACTTGCACTATTCGGGGAGACGCTAACCCGAGTTGAAACCCAGGACTGTGGTGGAGAGAAAACTGAGCTTCTTAATTGAATATGTATTAAAACAAAACGATCTGTCCCATCTGAGCAGGAGAGGAAACTACCATCTCTGTGGGCAAGGACGGCCAGATCCGGGGAGGAACATCCCTAGCAGGACTCACCTGCCGTCCAGAGCTGCCTACTTTTCCTGTCTCAGCAGGCTTCCCTCACCTCGGTGCTCTAGACACAGCTCCCAAACCTTAAAGAAAAACTAATCCACAAACTCTTCTCATCTTTCTATTAACTTAGAAGTGGCCCAATTCCTCATAAAACGTACTGGAGGCAGAAGCATCCCGTAATTAGTTCCCACATATTTACACTGGGCACACAAGTTTGCGAACCAGATAACATCTCCAGTGCGTGCGTCTGCAAGGAGGTGGCGCTAAAAGGCCCGTATCACGACATCAAAGCCTTTGGGAGATGAAAGGGCATCTGTATATTTGCATCATAAACAAGCTTTACATATTAGATATTCCAAGAATCTTTCATTTTAACAGGTGGAAAAACAAGGACAGGAGCTCCTATGTCAAACACAGAGACTCCCTTGCGGTTGGTGATTCAGTTTGTGGGGCTTTGATAGAACCACTGCAATTAAGAGCCGTGATGAGCAAGGACTTGTTTAGCTCTTTATAGGGTACACAGTGTTTACTGATCCCTGGTTTATGCGGTAAATCTATCAGCATTGAGGCACAGCTGCAAATAAATTTTTATGGGGATGATTTTTATGCGGGGGAACACATTTCAAAATTTTTATGTCCTTTTCTGAAGTTTTGTAACTTACAAGGGGCGACTGGGTACGCCTCAGCCTGCTGGGTCCAGGTGACGATGTGCATTGCTGGTAACTGACAGCATCGCTCAGGACCATCTTCCTGTGGGCCCGTGAGGCAGGACCAGACACGGGCTCGCCGCTCAGGTCCCCACTATGCGGCGGTGAGGGGGCGCCGCCTCAACAAGAGCACACGGCCCTCCGCGCCCGTGTGAGGCAAGGAGACAAGGACCCCTCAGGAGCAGGCCACGTGTCTCTACCTGTACCCAGAACCTTGGGAAGAATCCCACTCACACTGGTTGGACGTCTGAGTTATAGAGAAACACCTCTCTGAGATGGCTTTCAAAAGTGGAACATGGTCATTTGTTGGGTATTATGATCTACTTTCCACACAGCAGCCCTATACACAAAATATTTCACTAAAACGCCTCTCCATTGAGAACGACGTCATCTAATACTGCAACTTCAGCCCCTTTCAGAGATAATGTTTGGAACACAAGGAACTTGGAAATATTTAAATAAATCAGCTACTTAATGCCATCGTGGGATGACACATTTCACATCAGCATCATTAAAGATATGTTCTTTCATTAAATGTATGAAAGAAATACAAAAAAATAAAAATAAAAAATAAAGGCCCTGTTTTGTGGGCCGCACTTCACCCCTGAGAAAGCAGCAGCGCTGTCTTAGCTTGGGAAATGTAGGTTCCCAGCCAAACAAACCTCCAATTATACATTTCCTTGCATGTCCCTTCCATCAGCTAATATTTATTGGGCATTTATTTGGGTGGTATTATGCTGATTGCTATTTGCTAAAATAAACATAAAAAAAGTCCATGCCCATGCCCTCAGAACCCGGGATAGTCTACTGGGAAAAGTGAGACCAGGGCATCAGACCGTTTTCCAGTGCATGCGGGGCTGGCTGTAGTAGGATAGGAATATGCCAAATGTTGACTGAATCCCTAAGAAGCTAGACGAGATGCAGCAAGGCCAACACTTGGATCTGATGCTCAAGCTGCTCGGCTCCTTCCGAGTCTGCCCTCCCTCGAGGGCAAGAGCCAGCAGGGGAGTCTGTGTGCTGTGGCCAGAGAAGGGTGGGGTGAGGGCCACAGATCAACACAGCTCCCGATGTCATCCGGGCTCCCCTGTTTCAGTCCTGTCGATGCGGTAAGCGTTTCTACGATGTCTGCAGTTTCTGTGACCCGACAGCGACAGGAATGAAAGGGTCCGGGTACCACTGGGGGTCCTCTGGACCACCGCTGGTCCCAGCATTGCAGGCTCATCCACCTGGGGCCCTGGGCTGGTAACCGCTGAGCTGTAACCGGCTATGAAAACCCCATTCAAATGGCTCTTCTTTGTCCCAAGGCTCTGCCCCCACACTGACGCATCCAGCCCCTCTGTATCCCTTCAGCAGGACCCAGGGCGACGACTGGATTCCCTTTCTCCCCCTGCGACCATGGGAAAGCCTGGAGTGTGGCCTCAGGCTCATGCACCCCCCACCCCCCGGCCACATCCACACCATGCTCTGGCACCAAGACAAAGGAAAGCCCCTCCCAGAGCTCAGAGGGGAGGCAGGGGGGGTGAATGCCCCTGCTCTTGACTCTCCCTGCACACATGCTCTCTGGACCCTTAAGCCCGTGGGGGCAAGTGAGGGGGCAGAGTCTTCCGTCTGCCCTATCGCCGCTCTCCTCCTCCCTCCTTTCCACAGCCTGTGGGTCAGAAACACTCCGCTCTTCTCCTCATGCCCTGTGCCTTCTGAGCTGGGCCTCCCCCACCCGGCACGTGTGGTCTGCTCCACCGACCTGCTTCAGTAGCCTAATGGGAATAAAGGACCTTAGAAAAGGTTTCCTCTTTTGACAAAGCCTGGAATTCATGATTATTTTGTCATCATAAAAATCCTATTTGGATTGTCAAAAGTTGAAAATCAATGTCCTCTTTTCCTTCCACCCTGTAACAATGCCAGTCATCCACAAAGGGCTGTATCTCTGGGAGAGGGGAGTGATTTTATGCTTTTTGGGCACAATTACACCTGAATTTTTTATTTTATTTTCCAATTGTTTGCTGCTAGTATACAGAAATTCAAATGCATTTTTGAATATTGACCTTTTATCCCAAGACTTTGTTAAATACACATATGTATCCTAATAAGCTGAGGTTGTTGTCAACAATTTAGAATTTTCTATGCAAACAATCAGGTTGTCTATGAACAGGACAGTTTTACTTCTTCCCTGCTAATTCATATGCTTTTTCTTTTTCCCACCCCCCTACACTGGTGAGGACCACCAGCACAATGCTGAATGGAAGTGATGATAGCAGGCCTCTTTGACTTGTTCCCAATCTTGGGGAAAAGCATTCAGTCTTTCAACATGGAGTGTTATGTTACATGAGGGTCTTTGTGGCCGCGTCTTACCCAACTGAGGACGTTTTTATCTCTCAGGGGTTTTAGTTTTTATCAATGTTTTTTCTGCATCTATTGAGATAAATACACTCTTTCTTCTTTATTCAATGGCTATGGTGGAATATATTGATTTTCAAACATTAAACCAAGTTTATATTCATAGGATAAAGCTCATCTGGCCATGATGTATCCTTTTAATGTATTGTGGGATCCAGTGCACTGCCACCTTGTTAAAGATTTTATCATGTATGTTCCTAAGAGATAGCGGTCTACCATTTTCTCTTTCCGTGATTCCTTTGCCAGGCTTTGGTGTCACAATTATACTACCCTCATAAAACGAGTTGAAAATTTTCTTTCTCTATTTTTTTTTTGTATTTTTTTAAATTTATTTTTGTAAGCTTTTATTTAAATTCCAGTTAGTTAACATACAGTGTAATATTAGTTTCAGGAGTAGAATTTAGTAATTCATCACTTACATATAACACCCAGTGTTCATCCCAACAAATGCCCTCCTTAATACTCATCCCCCATTTAGCCCATCCCCCGCCCACCTCCCCTCCAGCAACCCTCAGTGTGTTCCCTGTTATGGTTTGCCTCCCTCTTTTTTTTCTTTCTCCTGTGTTCATCTGTTTTGCTTTTTAAATTCCACACATGAGTGAAATCATATGGTATTTCTTTCTCCACCTGACTTATTTTGCTCAGCTCCATCCCTGTCATTACAAACGGTGAAACGTCGTTTTTATGGCTGAGTAATATTCCATTGTCTATATGCCACACCTTCTTTTTTTTAATTAATTTATTTTTTATGTTCAATTAGCCAACATATAGTACAGCATTAGTTTTTGATGTCATTTTCAACAATTCATTAGTTGCGTGTAACACCCAGTGCTCTTTATTTTCTGAAAGAATTTTGTAGGATTGGTAATACTTCTTCCTTAGGTGTTTGAAAGAATTCACTAGTGAAACCATCTGTGCCTAGAGTTCTCTTTGTGGGAAATTATTCTGAGAAAGTTTAAGGTCTTTGATAGATATAAAACTATTCAGATTTTTTCTTTTTTCTTATGTCATTTTTGATAGGTTATACTTTTTAAGGAACTTGTCCATTTCAATTTGTCATTTATTGACAAATTATCAATAAATTTATTAAATGTATTGGCAGAAAGTTGTTTATAATATCTCCTTATTATACTTTTAATGCCTGTAGGATCTATAATGATCTTCCCTCTTTCATTACTGATATTATTAATTTATGTTTTCTCTTTTTTCTGAGCTGTTATAGCCAGGGATTTACTAATTGTATTAATATTTTCAAAGGCCTCATTGGGTGTTATGTTCTCCATTGTTTTTGTCCCTTCCTGTTTCAGTTATTTCTGCTCCTACCTCTATCATTTTCCTCCTTCCTACTTACTGACTTTGGGTTTCACACGCTCATTTTTTCTCTAGTTTCTTAAAGTGGGAAATTAGATCATTCATTGAAATCACTTCCTTTCTAAAACAAACATTTTGGAGTTATAAATTTCCCTCTAAGCACAGTTTCAACTATGCTCCATAAGATTTTATACGTAGTATTTTCATTTTCATTCAGTTTGAATTATCTCTTTTCCACTGTGATTTCTTCATTGACGTTTCAGTTTTCTTGAAGTTCATCATTTAACATAAATATTTGTTGTTTTTCTAGAGCTCTTATTCTTATTGATTTCAAATGCAATTCTATTGTGGCTATAAGACAGATTCTGTAATATTTCAATCTCTTGAAATTGATTAAGTGTTGTTTTATGGCTCAGCATGTGAATTACTGTGATAAGCATTCCATATATGCTTGAAAATAACATGGATTCTGCAGTGTTGAGTGGAGTTTCCATAAATGTCGATTAAGTCATTTAGATCCTATAACTTAGATTTATAATTTAAATGTACAGATTTATAAATGTATTGATTTATAATCATTTATTATTTGGATCTTGTATCTTTACTGACTTTTTGTTTTTATATATTATTGAGAACAGAATTTTATTATGATACTGCATTTATCTCTCTCCTCTAATTTTTTTGGTGCATGTATTTTGAATCTCTGTTACTAAGTTTATATAAATTTTTAGTTATGTCTTGCTGACATAGCTTTTCATTATTATAAAATGTCCTTCTTTACTTTTGGTAATATGCTTTGTCTCAAAGTCTATTTTACCTAGTATTACTGTAGCTACTCTAATTTTTAATGATTACTCTTTGCAGTATATTTACATAAACACACACACCTAAATTTAAATATATATAAATCTAAAGTGTATCTCTTAAGACGACATACAGTTGACCTTGCTTTTTTATCAAGTCCAACAATCTATGCCTTTTCATTGGTGTTTTAGTCATTTATATTTCTACCAAGTATTACTATGGTTCAATTTAGGTCTACCATTTAACTCTTTGTTTTCTATTTATCTTTCTGTTTTTGGTTTCTCAGTTTCTCCTTTCTTGCCTTCTTTTAGGTTAATCACAGGTTTTTTTGGCATTCTATTTTAATTTCTGTATAGGCTTTTTAGCCATATTTAAATTTTTTTAGTGGTTGCTCTAGAGATTACAATGTACATCTGTAATTTATTACAGATATTTATTTATATTTAATATTGTATTACTTAATGTAAAATATAGGGATCTTACAATACTATAGTTTCCTCCCCCCATGTACTATTGGTTTTCTTATATATTACATCTGCATTCATGATAGAATAGTTTTATAATTTGTATTTTTAAATATTCTTTTGTCTTCTTTAAGAGAAGAAAAATATCAATATAGCATTTACCCACATATTTACCATTTCTAGTGATGTTCATTAAATCTTCTAGATCCAATTACCACCTGTTATTTCTCTTTAATCTGAAGAACTCCCTTTAGCATTTATTAGTGTGAGTATGCTGCACATGAATTTTCCTAGTGCTTGTTTATCCAAAATGTCTTTCACATTCATTTTAAAAATTATACTAATGTTTTATTTAACTCAACACATCTAAAATAACATTTCAACATGCACTCAATGTAATAAAATTATTACTGATACAGTTTACCTTATATTTATTCATGCCAAGTCTGTGAAATTTGGTGTTTATTTTACACTTACATCTCCATTCAGACGACTCATATTTAAATGCTCAATAGCTTTCACTAGTGGCCACTGAACTGGATGGCACAGTCCTGGAATATCTCTCTGCCTTCAATGTTGAAGACTAGCTTCACTGATATAGAATTCTAGGTTGATACTTTTTTTAAAGACTTACTATTTTAAAGAGAGAGAGCATGAACAGAGGGAGGGACAGAGGGAGAGGGAGACAGAGAATCTCAGGCAGACTAGGCACTGAGTGTGCAGCCCAATGTGGGGCTCAATCTCATGACCATGAGATCATAACCTGAGCAGACACCAAGAGTTGGACTCAACCAACTAAGCCACCCAGGCACCCTGCCACTTTATTGCATTTCTTTAAAAATGTCATTCCATTGTCTTCTGGTTTCTATTGTTTCTGGTAAGAAATCTGCTGTTAACTGTATGATCCTTTGTCTTATGTAACATGCCATTTTTCTCTAACTGCTATTTAATATTTTATATTTGTATTTCAGTAACTTAACTACCATATGCCTACGTGTGTGGGTTTTTTTTTTTTTTTTTGTACCCAGGGTTCTTTGAGCTTGTTGGATTTGTAACTTGATGTCTTTAATCCAATTTGAGACATTATTAACCATGATTTCTTCAAATATATTTTTCTGTTCCATTATCTTCCTCATCTCTTTTTGGGACTCTAATTACCACATATTGGATGACTCAATATTTCTCCACAGGTTTTGGAGGCTCTCTTCATTTTCTTCAGTGCTTTTTTGTACTTCAGAATTGATCATTTCTATTGACCTATTTTCTTTTTTTTTTAATTTTATTATGTTATGTTAGTCACCATACAATACATCATTAGTTTTTGATGTGGTGATCCATGATTGTTTTCGTATAACACCCAGTGCTCCATGCAGTACGTGCCCTCCTTAACACCCATCACTGGGCTAACCAATCCCCCCACCCCCTCCCCTCTAGAACCCTGTTTGTTTCTCAGAGTCCATAATCTCTCATGGTTCATCTCTCCCTCCAATCCTCCCCCCTCATTTTTCCCTTCCTTCTCCTAGTGTCCTCCATGCTATTCCTTATGTTCCACAAATAAGTGAAACCATATGATAATTGACTTTCTCTGCTTGACTTATTTCACTTAGCATAACCTCCTCCAGTCCCATTCATGTTGATGTACAAGTTGGGTATTCAACCTTTCTGATGGCTGAGTAATATTCCATTGTATATATGGACCACATCTTCTTTATCCATTCTATTGACCTATTTTCAAGTTCGCTGATTCTTCTGCCACCTACCTTCTTTTGTTAAGTCAATTCTGTGAATTTTTTATTTCTCTTATTGAACATTTAAGGTCTATAATTTCTATTTACAGTTCTTTGCCAGAGTTGCCACCTATTCATTTATTATACATTTGTTTTCCTTCGGGTTCTAGTGCACACTTTATTAGGTGCTTTAAAGTATTTGTCTGTTCATTGCAATATCTGATTCATTCAGAATTGGTTATTTGCTGCTGCTTCTTTTTTCTTGATTATGAGTCACATTTTCTTGTTTCTTCATGTACCTAGTTTTTGTATTATTATTAAATACAAGTCATTATGAGTAAAACATTGTAGTCTCTGGATTCTTTTATGGTGCTCTGGACAATGATTTTTATTTTAGAAAGCAGTTAATTAGGCAGGCTCAAACTCCACGCTCTGCAGCAGACAACAGCTAACATCTCTGTTTAAGTACATTGGCTTTCAGATGCTGCCTTCCACCAGATTTTCTGTAATCTCCCACACACAAGCCTAGTTTAGTGGTTAGCCTATTATTTGGATGGATTTTAAATGCAGATTTGGGGCACTCTCTCTTTCAGGATTTTCCCTCTTTCTAGATGATCCAGCTCCAAATTCTCTCTTCTAACACCTCAGTCCAGAAACACTGCAAGGTTTCTCCTGTGCAAAGCCACAGATGGTGGAGTACCAGAGGCAAACAGGTGTGAACTCAAAACTTTTACCTAGTCAAGTGCTTGAATTTAAAAGGTAGCCTCCCCTCTAGTTCCACCTATTTACCAGTTACACTCCTTTAACACCCCCCACACACATACACACATACAGTTGTTCAGATTCTGTGATTATCTATGGAACAGTTAATCTGACTAAGCAATTCCACCATTATCACAAATTTTAACTTCCACATAGTGGATTTTGAGTCTAGTCTTATGATAAGCTCAGTAGTTCCTACAACCAAACTCTAACCTGAACCAGCAAGTTTCTCTTCCTTTACTTTTCCCAGCAGGAGTTCTTACAGTACTTTGAGCAAGTCCAGTGGACCAGACCATGTCAGACTCTGAAGCCAAGCTGAGTAGAGCAGTACATTGAAAAGTATTGGAAAATTCATCTAAACTTGCCATCCCCCTCCCCAGAAAGGTAACCACAACCATCTCCCATAGATAATACTTTGAACCTCATGTTGATTGTATCCCCTAAAATTCAATTGGGTGAAAAAAAAAAAAAAACCCTGATAAACTGAGAATATCAAAAAATCTACTTCTGAAACAAAATATCCTTCTTGCCCCCTTTCCTTACCTGGTTTAGAACTAATCAAACCTTTTGATTGTACTATTCTACTAAAAATATTGTAACCTGGCTTCATTTTACTAGAGCCTAAACCTGGGAAAGAGTCAACCACATTTACTAGCCCAGCTAATCATGACAGTGTGTCCAAGCTTTATGAATGTTTGTCTTTCTTTTTTTCTCTGTAGGGCAATACAAATTTAAAATGAGAGTAAAATCCCTAATATTTAATTCTGAAGAAACTAGCTATCATTGCTATGTATCTTGATGAAAATAATATAGTAATAATTTTTTTTTAAATAAAGGAGAAAAAGAAACACTCACAATGAAATACCACTATACACCACCAGCTTGACAATACAAAGTGTTGGTGAGATGTGGAGTATTTATGATTTTCATCATTTCTGTGACACCAGGCTACAGAAAATGGGACTCATGGGTCAGGCTGTCCCATTGCTCATACTAACCTAGAGGTGCTAGAAACATGAGGGCAGGAGGTGCCCTGAGAAGCTGGTGGATGTGAAAATTGCCACACCGTTTAGGAGAATATTTTGACATCCACTAGCAGTGATGAAATTTACAAACATCCCACATCTCCCTAAAACTTAGCACTGTCAATCTTGTCAACCTGTAATGTTGAACACAGACATACTCTTCAATCCAGCAATGTCACTCCTCATTTGTTCCCTAAATAATTGCATGCATAAGCACAGCAAGACCCATGTAAAAGAACATTCTTTGCAGTGTTTTTGTGCAATAGCCAAAACTGGAAAACAGCACATAGTGATCAATGTGAGAGTGGATAAATACATTCTGGTATGTTCCTACAAGGGAAAACCATACATTAATAAAAATGAAACCATATGAAATGAAAAACAAACTATAATGACAGTCAACAATACGGATGAACTTCACAAACATAATGTTGGGCAAGAGAAGCAAGACTCAAAAGAATAGAGACTACATGATTTAATTAATATAAAGTCCCAAACAGACCTTTCCATACTATGTGGTTTCAGGATGCACATATAGGTGGCAAAACGATAAAGAAAAGCAAGGAAATAATTACCACACATGTCAAAGAAATTGGGGAGGAAAAGAAAGCAATATGGTAAGGGTGGTGGAGCCACATATTTTTGCTTTAAAGTATTTATTAACCTTCCTTTACACTTAATACACTTTTTCGTATATGTATTTCACAGTAACATCTTTAAAATACAATAAAATTAAGGAATATTAATGGCTCTGAAGGCCACTAAATATTTAGTACTTTAGTACTTTCAGGGCTTTAAGAAAGGTTTGAGATACACCTACTTGCACCTTCACCACCCCCTACCAGCACCACAGTGCTTTCCTGATTGTTCAAGTATTACAAATGAGTCCCTATTACATATATTTACACATTAGAATATTTTGTCCAAATGCATGTCATAAATAGTTGATGAGAACCACTGAAGATAGTTACAGAAAGTCTTTAAAATACTAATGACTTCTCCTCCTCCTCACCTTTATTAGCTTGGCATTAACATAAATTATCTCAAATAAAGTCCATTGTGTTTTCAGAGCAGGTTCAGAGGGGAAACATTCCCATTCTTCCTCACACCAACCACTGGACCCTCTACTGCAGGTTGAAACAGCACCTCCTTCTGTGAGTGAGACCACCTGCCCAGGGTCTTGGGTCACTATGTACTCAGGGCATAAACCAGCTGGCCCAAACCTCAAACCCCATCAGCCTCGAAGATTTCAAAGATCCATCTCATTACGCTTCATACGCACCCGAACGATCATTTCTGATGAGAAGTCCCCACAGGACTCTGGGCTCCCCCACCATGTTCTTGCTCCTGGCCCCAGAGGTCATGCCTCCCAACAGCAAGTTTCCCGCCTCCCCGCACATTCTCCTCCTGCCCCAACCACAGCTGATGGTGCTCTGAGGACGCTGCCCTCACCATCTGCCCTCACATGACTCCACGCTCTCACTGTACTTCCAAACCGCCTCCCCCTCTTCTGTAAAAAACAAAGATTCGTTCAAGGACATGGGATCAAACTTTGCTATCCTTTCCTATTCTGCGGCTCTCCCTCATTCATGGCTGACCCTATCACCTCGATCCTTCCTGTCGACTCCAGTACCAACTTGGACCAGGGGTTCTCCATAGCGGCACTTACCAATATTTGGGGCCAGATAGTTTGTGTGGGGTGCTATTGTGTGCATTGTAGGATGAGTAGCACCATCCTTGGGCTCTGCCCACTAGATGCCAGGAGCCCTTCCCAGCTGGGACAACCAAAAATGTTTCCAGATGTTACCAGAGGCCCCCTGACAACACCTCCCACAAAGAATTATTGCTTTAAATGATCCATCTCCTATCTGAACTTTTAATTCTGTAACCCTCTTAACTCTAACAATCACATCCTCTACCATCATTAGATACCCCTCAAAGGGTAGACGCTAGACCACACCACGTCCCCAAACCTCAGTCTGGACATCCCGCGCTGCAGCCTCATCCCTGCTCCCAGTGCGCTGCTCAGACCCGGCTGAGCCTCCGTGCGTCACACTCCTCACCACCCTGCACCCTCAGTCCCTCCTTCCCCAGCTTCGACTCTTGAGATTTCACAACTGTTACTAATAGCTTTACCTCCCTTGCTCTCCTCTTCAGATTAATTAATGCAAATTTTGCTTACCTGGAAAAATCCCTAACTCTGGTTAAGCCCAGCTATCGGCTTGTGCAGTACCTGCCTCTGAGCAGGTGACAGTCACTGGAGAAAATCCCTCCATCTGCTGACAAGACTCCCGTCAAGTGTGTGGCGAGTGGTCTCAAGGGAACGCTCCCGAGGCCGGCCGGAGCTACTCAGCTCCCTATGCAACCCACTCCCACGTGTCACTGACAGCCAGGCCCTGCCTCTTCCTCCCTTCTAAACTTCCAGGTACCACATCCTCCAAAATAAACGGTCCGTAAACTATCCTACGTCCCTCTCACCTGCCAACCCCTCCGATCCACCTGCATCTGTCCCTATGTCCCCTGTCTCTGCTGTTTCACAAACAGAGGGTCTAAGACCAACCCTCAACGTGCGCCCACCCGCTCACACCCCTACAATCACACTTCCCTCTCCCGTGGTGCGGGGTCTCTCTTTTCCACCAGATAATACCCGTTATCAGATGAATGCTCCCTAATAGCACTCAACTTGGAAACAAACAAACAAAACACAAGCCGTGTCCCCTCTGCACTACCTTCTTCTCAGTGCTGCCCACGGGCCGCCTGCTGGCTGGGCCTCAACCCTGCCGACCCCCCCAGCCCCTCAGCTCCAGCCCACGGGCCGCCTGGAGGGTCCCAGGACACACCAGGTCCCTGGTCCATGCTCTTCACGAAGATGTCTGGGTAGCACTCTTCCTCACCTCCTCCTTGACTCGAATGTTCTGGTGCCATTTAAAATCGCAGCCCCTGCCCCAACACTCCCTAACTCTATCGAACATAATACACATTTTACTTACTTATTTCATTGATTGTCCTCATTATACTAGAAGAAATGCTCCATGAATAGAAGAATTTTTCTGGTTTGTTTACTGATGTATTTCCAGTGCCCAGTACATAGCAGGTGCTCAATAAATACTTGTTAAATTGATGAGTAAATGAATAAAACAGTGCATGCATGCATGACGGATGGAAGTGTTTATCTGTTTATTCCCTGTCTCATGAGAGCAGAGAACAGGGATTGCATTTTATTCTTTACTTTTGTGCCCACAGTGCCTGGCACCCAGAACTAGATGCTTAATAGTTAATCAACTAATCTTTGAGTGGTGGCCTTCTTTTCACTTTTCAGGTCTCTACTCAGCTAGAAAAGGACAAACGTTTGAATGTTCTGTATTACTTGTACCCCCCCACCGAGAGCAAGGAAAGTGTTTGTCATGCTGTTCAGTAATTATTTCTTCAATAAACAGGGAGATATGCACCGTCACACATACTGATTTCACCAACTTCACCAAAAATAAAGTACAAGTATTTTTCCTTGGATGCAATTATAACTTTGGATCAATGCTTTAAAAGAATTTGCACCCCAGATATCCAGGCAGCATTGTGACCAGGAAGAATGAGACCATGTTACAGGTGTCCCTCCTGAGGGACGGGTCATCCAAAATGACCTCCTCTGTCCCCAAATTTATCCTTTAATTTAAAAGGTCTCCTTTAATGTAAAAGCCATTCCTCCTGTTGAATTACAAATATGCCTAAAAGAAGTAACTTTAAACTGATTCTTGTTGCTAATGTTAGGGGCAACCCATCTCTAATGCACACCCTTCCCACGCTGCAGCCACCTGGCCCCAACCTGAGCTCCAGGAAGCTGGAATAATCTGACCTCAGACAGCGGAGCGTGGACTGCCCCGGAGCTCACTACCTGGCCTTGTCTTGCTGGCACCCTAGCTCCGAGGGGTGGGCTTCTCCCGTGGCTTGTTCTTGAAGCCGAGTCCCTATCAGAAGCCCCAGTTCTACTATCAGGTTCTTGCCTTGTTCTCTGGTAAGCACCTGCCCGCTGCTCTGCTCCCTGATGCTTACAGTCTTCTCATGTCCTTGCGGATCACCGTCCCAGATGCCAGCCCAGCCAGTGACTGTCCTTCTTTCCGTGACTGACCTCCCCGGCCTCTCCAGCTACCACCAGCCTTGGTCTTTCCAGATTTCAACCAATCCCAGGGTATCTGGTCTAGGTACAGCTCATCAAATGATATAGCCACTGCCACAAAATGTGGTGTAAACATCTCAGTAGGAATGAAGAGTCTGAGAGGGACAAAGAGAGGGCCTCAGGATCTTGTATAGGGTTGTGCGTGGGTGTGCATGTGAGGCACCAGCCACTGGCCCCAGGCACACGCACATAGTAAAATGTCCCCGGACACCCCCGGGGACTGAGCAGCCACTATTTGTCACTAAAGCCACACGATGCTAGGCTTTCCGGAAAGGACCACAGTAAAGAAGAGAAGTCTGCTCCTGTGATCTTTGCTTATTTCTCTCTGAAAAAGGCGGCCAAGAGTGAGGCAAGAAACCAAGGACTGCCGACAGTGGTACGAGGCCATGTGAACACACAGCTCACGGCTCTGACCAGCACTGGACCCCAACCGCATGCCTGCACCTCCCTGGCCAAGTCCAGTGACAGCCCAGTCAACATGCCCCTGACCGTATTCCTTCTGCACAACCCAGTGAACGCAGAGAACCAACACGACTGGGTGATTTGGGGAGCACACCCAGAACAGGGCCTGTTTGAGACCAGTTTGTAAGCAACCATCTCCTTCTCCTGGAGTCCTACTGTCCCAGTTTTCTGAGCCCGTGGTTACAGGTTTCCTAGTAATGGTCACTGATCACTTTGCATGAGTTGGTCTAGATGCTTCAGTTAGACCACAAACTGCTTAGTAATGAGACCCCTCCTCCTCTGTGATCTCCAGAATGCCAAGGAGCAGGTTCAGCCCCATGGGAAGTCCTTAGTCCTAAACCCACGTTGGTTTGTGAGTACCCATGTAGGGACGCCGAGGATTTCCAACCCAGCCACCTACATGATGCCTAAGGATGAGTTCTTGGCATATTTTTGGAGGCAGCATGAGAGGTTTAAATTTCAGATCTTCATGACACATTTAATTTCAACTTCGGTGTGAAGTCAAGTGCCTACTACATATCAGGCACTCTGCTAGGGGCCACAGTACACACCGGTGTTATAAAACAAGGCTTGATCCCTGAAATCAAGAATTCATAGTCCAATGGGGAAGAAAGACAATAAAAAGTAAACATCAATAAGAATGTGACTAGAAATATCATAAATGTTAGTGAAGGAAGTAAACAGTAGAAGATCAATCAGTGTGGAGTAAGTAACTTTCTGACAACAGTATGTATCACAAAGCTCAAAGGTCATCCCTGAGACCTATGACTTCATCGTAATGTAGAGGAACAGAGTAATACTATGAGGACAGACTGTGCAGCCATAATTTCAACTAAGGCTGGGGAAAAATAATAAGAGCCTCTGTACCTCTGTAAAACATAAGACTCCTTCTCAATAAGGGCCTCTCCAGGCTTGTGAATATTTTGTCTACTCCCTACTCTCTGTTCTTCACACGCATGCAATCTTGAAACCCAGCTGAGAAAATGAGGCCACGCAATTTAAGGTTATATAAATGCACAGGTCAGGCAAGGTAAGAACACTCTGAATCTGCACTTAGGTTTAGCTGCACACTCTTCATTAAGAAATGCAGGAGCCTCAGGGAACCTGGGGGGCTCAGTCAGTTAAGCTGCTGGCTCTTGGTTTCGGCTCAGGTCATGATCTCAGGGTCCTGGGTTCGAGCCCTGCGTCAGGCTCCACACTGGGTGGGGAGTCTGCTTCAAGATTCTCTCTCTCCCCCTCTACTCCTCCCCCCAGCGACCCGCTCTCTCTCTCTCATAAAAAAATAAATCTTAAAAAAAAAAAAAAAAAAAAGAAATGCATGAGCCTTCAAATGCCCAGTCTCGTTGTCTGAGATATTTATTACTCATTCAATTCCCAGGAACAGAGACTTAACAAAAGCAATGGCACTTGGTTTCTCACAGGGCCCGGACACGCTCCTGGAATGACTTGGGGAGTATCTTGAATTCCCTATGAACTTGCATGCGTGTATTCCCAAATCTAGCTCTGAGGCTGGTAAAGTGTATAAATTATGTCTCTTCACAATGCACAAAGATTTAAATTTCCCCAGCTCAATTATAATTAGAAAGTATCTAAACTTTACCTCAGTGATTTGGTTTCCCCATTAATAATTGGATCTTCAGAATTAACCTCTTACAAGAAAACCTTCCTTCAGACACCCAATTCTGGTTTCTCAACATGCCACATGGAAGAATTGCTGGTTTCCCATAAATTTCAGACTATATGAAAGAATGGGGAGCAGGCGTGGTTTGCAGGGGACACTGACACCATTGCTTCTGTGGCTGTCAGTGACCATCACAACGTGTCTCCTTCTTCTTGAGCAAACATAGGCTATTTATTGGAAGATGTTTAAGAGGACTATTGATCAGGCCAAAATTTAATCATTGTGAACTAACCAGAAAAGTAATTTGCACAAACAACTGGGTTTCTAATTACAGTAAACCAGCATTCAAATCAACCCCTATTTTCAACATAGCTCCTGGGAGGAAACCCCCTATGTTACACGAATAATGGGCTGGATTATGTGGAAGAGTCACATGCTGATGAAGGTCCTCCCTGAAGGAAGTCTCTAGTGGTCTGCCACAAGGCTCTGTACGTGACCCTGCTCTGATGAATATTTTTAACAATTTGAGTAAAATATTAAAAAGTGTGTCCATCAAGTGTATACATAACAGAACGGAGGAGAAATAATACCTTGGGTCACAAATACTTCACAGGCTAAAAAAAGAAAAACTAACTAGCTGGAACTAACTATATAAAAAGTCCTATACTTCAAAAGCTCAATTGCAGAATCTAGGGACAACTGAGGACAGCAGTTTGTGTTAAAGAAATAGTAATAATTCAGAAGCTGTTTTGAATGACATCATTTAAATACAGTCCATTAGATGACAGGTGATTATATTCCTCATCCTCAGAGCTAAGTCTCGTTTGCTTAGTGTCATGTCCTGGCAACCAGCACACATTGGGCATTTAATAAATCTGTGCTGAGTGAATAAGTGGACAAGGCAGCACACAGTGGCCACTGAAGAAGGTCTGGTGTGGTCAGTACACAACACTAGTCTGTGCAGATGAGGCAGGGAAGGGCCCCATGGGGCTGATACCTGCTAGCATCTGCAGGAGCTCCGGTCTGAAGCAACCTGACTTAGACGAGCCACTGATACAGTGTTGCATGCTCCAAGATCCTGAGAGGGTGTTGATCAACCTGGATTTTTAGAGCAGTGAGAATATTCTGCAGGCTGCTATCCTGGTGGGTACACATCACCACACATTAGTACAAACCCACAGAATGTACCACCTAGTGAGTGCACCCTCATGCATACTACGGACTCCAGGAGATGACTGATGACATGTCCGTGTGGTTCTGTCAACCATGCCACCGTGCCACTCTGTGACAGATGCTGTGTGGGGGAGTGGGGGGGTGTGCACACGGGAACTGTCCCTACATTCGTCTCCACTTTGCTGTGAACCCAAAACTGCTCTAAAAGAAATAAAGTCTTTTAAAAAGATAAAATTAGTGAAGAAGCTATCAATGTTAATATTGGGAAAAGTAAAAACTAAGCAAAAACCAGAGTAGGCATGATGACGGACCTCACTGAAGCTATCAATGTTAATATTGGGAAAAGTAAAGACTAAGCAAAAACCAGAGTAGGCATGATGACGGACCTCACTGATTCAAAGGACTGCCATATGGCCTTGGCACAATCCCTGCAGGGCCAAGGGGTTGACCCACAGGGAGGCGTTATTTTAGTGACAGGAAGAAGGAACTTTGTCCAAACATGGAAGTGCCCGACGACGACATGCACTGGCCTGGACAGCAATCATTTCTCTGTTGCTGGACTCATCAAGGAGCAATCCAACAACCTCCCATCAGGACTGGCGAGAGAGGAACTCATCTGTTCCTGCAACAAAGCACGGAGTAAGTACCTGCTGTGTGCCCCGTGTACAGGGAGCATGGACCGTGCAGAGAAAGGGGACCACACGGAGCAGCCCTCGGTGGCTCACTCAGGGAGCTCACCTGGGTCACAGCATAAAGTGGGAGGTGACGGGGCCGTGCACCATGGACGACCTCATCCCAGCAACCTCCTCTCTGCAGCCTTGCAGAGAGTCAAAAAGCAAAACATGTTGCAAACACACTGATAATGAGTCACTGAATGTTTCAGAATCTTCCAACAGAATGGATGTAAGATAAGCCCACAGGCCTGACTGCATCATTAGGTAACAGCCTACACCCACCGCCTGCACTCCACACTGCAGAGCTTCCAGATGAACCAAGAACAGAGCCGTAAAGGGCTTCCTGCTAACACACCACTTATAGTCACACCTGGAAAACACGTATCTGTGGAAGGCTCACACTCACAAAGGGATGTAACCCATGGAGCTCATCAAGTCTGCTCATTTTAAATCACGGAGTAAAACCTAGAGGAGCCCCCCGCCAGGCTAGTATTCCTAGATTTCAGAGGATGGGCCCCTGGGCCCTTGCTGCCACCTCAATACACTCAAATCTAGGTGTCTTTCCTCTCCCTGAACAAATTTAAAAGGCAGTTCTACCTTCCTTCAGGAAACAGAACATCAAGGTCATTTGGTCATGTGGTTTCCACCTGAAGACCCCGAAGGGTGCACTTGTACCAGAAGCCTAACACCAACCGTGCACACGTCCACAGCGATACCACACAGCAATTACACAGTGATCCCCTCATGCTCTGTAGGTAAGTCCCTCCCAGATGCATCCGGGGGGCGGAAAACCACACACTGTGGCTTGCTTGTGGAAAAGCTGTTCACCACTGAGGCTACAATGGCCTCGTTTTCCATGCTAGAACCTCAGAGGAACCGAGTTGACAGATTAGTGAGCTCTGCAGAAAGCTGCTGTCTGGTCAGATGTGAACATTTGGAATTAAGGGATATAAGAGCTCCCATGAGCAGATCAGCTGGAAAACGTGAACTCATTCCCTTTGCTTTCTGGGAGGGCCTGCAGTTCGCCTGTGTTTAACCAAATGCCTCCCAAACGCACGAGATCTTAGATCCTTTTTAGTCCATTGGGAAGGCCCTGTTTGAGGAATATGGACTTGGGCACACAGATGGTTGGAGTGACTGCCTCAGCAAACGCTGGTCTACCATCATGGAGACTGAGGTCCAGAGAGAGGCACGGCCAGGTGCAGAGGAGACACAGGATGGCGACAGGTGGCACAGGAGCATGGCCCGACTGCAGGCCACGTTCTTCCATATCGACGCTACTGCTCTGTGAGTGAAAATAACCAGCACACACACACACAGACGAGTTCCCAATCCACAGGTATTTCCGTAAGCACGGTTTAATAGAAATGTAACTCAGAAAAGCATTCCGGTTCCCTACAAAGGCTTCAAATGCAACCACTAAAAAGACTTGAGGCTAAATCTGAAAGGGGGGAGAGACAGCCATATTATGCAACAATTTGTTGTCCTTGCCAAACACTGGTGCTTGGAAGTTAAGAAGAGACAGCAGGCGCACCTGTGTCCATTGGCATCGAGTTAAATCAATCCAAAAAATTAGGCAAACAGCCAATTACCTGTCACCCAAAGATTCACTTAAAGGATTTAAATAGTTTTTACAAGCATGAATTTAAATTTTCCATACTCCTAAGATAGTCTTCCTCAGATATTTACAGAGACATTAAAATTTTATGACAGTATTCATGAAAAAGTAGGAAATAACAATGTTAATCACAGGTGCCCCGCAGCAGCCTGTCAATAGCTTTCTGGGGATCCCCACATAGGGGGTAAGAATCCTTTCACCATTCACTTGCACCATCAATATTTCTGGTTTCAAATAATGATGATCACACATCCCTGACGTTTCTCTCAAGCATCCTGCTGGTTCTTCCTCTCTGCGACAGATCTCGTCCCTCCTTCCACGGCAGATGCTCCTGATTTGCACTCTCTGCCAGTCACTGCTCTGGGCCCCCAGGAGAGAACTGAGCAGACAGACAAATTACCCCATCCTTGTGAAGTTTACACTGCAGAGGGGTTATTAACACAATCACAAATCTTGCTTTGTAAACAAAATTTTTTCTCTTCTTCAAAAGTAGACGATGACAACAAATGGAATATCAGGGAAATATACTGTCAACCTCATTCTAGCAGAGACAGTCCCTGGAATCCCAGACTCCAAAATATGTGCTTGCAAGGAATTCCCATGATCAACAGGCAGTGGTGGGAAAGCCATGTTGTAGGTATGGGTTCCCTAAGCGGTTTCAGCTACTATAGCAAGAGGATACCATATATTTATTTCTCTCCATAAAACTCAACAAGTAGATACTTTTAAGAAAAGTTTTAAGACAGTTTTCATCTTTTTCTTTGTTATGACTTAGTGGGTCAACAACAGTAACCAGGGGCATTATTTTAGCACTGTATAATTTCTGAAGTGCTTTCCAGAACCACCATATGGGGTCAGGTGGGGTCGGAAATCCCCCCACCAACAAGCACATACAGACCCCTAGCCTTAGACCAAGGGTGACGCTGACGATGGGGTGTTTGGACCTTGTCCTTTGGTGAGCCACAGATTCACCTCCTGGAACAATATGTTTTATTGGGGTCACTAAGATCGCTTTATGAAAGCGCTCACCCCAAATCCTTCATGGAACAAGTGAGGGTAAAATAATTAACAAATTTCTTACCATGTTTGTGGTTGTTGAGGACACTGTGTGCTAACCATCTGGGCCTAATAGAAAAAGCCCAAGGTAAATATTTTTTGCAGCCAGTTCTCAGAAAAGGTTTGCTTCTCCCCGGGAACTAAGATGTTTCTTCCTTTCTAATGATGAGAATTTTGGTTCTCACCATGCCTTCATTTTCATCTGAAATTCCAGGAAGCTCAAAATCAAATGTGAGGCAGAAATATCATGTCTCTGTGAGCTTTTAGTCTATTTGTGCTCTTTTCCTCTACTACCAAACTGCTTCTATTTCTATGCTATTACTTCTTATTAACAGTGTTTTGCTGCTGCTGGTTTTAAGATGCCTCTAACCCTTTTCTGGAATGAGTGGGACCCAACAGTATGCATATATTCACATAAACCTTCAATTGACAGACAGGGAAATTATTCATACACATTCTAAGTGATGGGGGCAGAGTAACAGAACCTGGATGGACCTAGAATTGGAACCCAGATCTCTGAAAAATTAGTCTGTGCTCATTTTATTATGCCCCCTCCATTCCCCTTGTTAACTTCAAGGTAAATACCCAAGACACCTTGTACAGGAAAAGTGTCTGAACTTAACAGACCATACATGCCTTTCCTCCCTGGGATCCCTGCTCCCAAACTGATTGGTGTAACTCAACACCTGATAACAGTTCATCTGCGTCCATCTAAGTCACCAGTAGTGATACAATAAAAATTCACCTCAATTTATCTAAAACCTGAGCATGTTTTGCCCAAAATGAATGAGTTAACTAGGTGGTTTCTTTCCATCAAGAATTAAACTTTAAGAAACATAGGCCATAACTAAAATTTTTTTTAAAAGTCAGTTGGCTATAAATTCCACTGATGCTAAGATAGATGTCTATGACCTCCTGGCAACTAAAGATAAACTTTTCTTAAACTTTTTTCCTGCCCAGCAGAACCCCCTTGGACTTACTTAGGTTTACATCCAGACATTTGGATTTCATCTAGAATGATCAGTTCCCAGCTGCAGAATGAGAGCTAAGGCAGTCTTGTCAATTAACATGCTATGGTTGCAAGAGAAATTCTACCATCCCTTTACCAATATTCAAGCCCTGGTTAAGTGACCAAATCCCAAGTAGGAGTTTGTTTGTCTGCCTCTCCATTCATCTAGGAGCCCCAGTGGTGTGTCTTCCAGGGATCTGAACACCACTTTATTTAATATACTGATCCTGGGATTCCATTAATATAAATGGTTGCCTACACTTTTAAGCCTGTCCACTGCAAAGACAGATTTCTGTTCAATCTGCAACTACTTAAGGTGTCTACTTCATCATGACAATTATCCCGTCGCCTGCCCCCTGTGGCAAATCTTTATGATTTAATAATAATAATTGCAGAAGTTTCAGATGAAGAATTATAAGCTGTCAGACACGCATGTGAAGAGTTGACCAGTCTATATGATCTTGGCATCTATGACAAGGCCAACAATAAAGCTAAAAACACTATTTCAACTTAGAAATGCAAAATGTTTGGTAAACTATTTCATCCAACAACTATTCATCAAGGCCCTTCTAAGAATCAGACTCAGATTACTTGGCTGGGGTAGTGTCATAAGCATGAAAGACAAGGCTGTATCCAGGTGAGCACATTTGCCTGGGTTTTGGTGAGTGGGGAGAGAGGAATGAGCAGGATGGGATGAGGGGCTGGAGATCATGAGAGACAGGGCATCAGCGAGCAGCTCCAGAGACAAGAAGAGGGTAACCACACAAAGGGACTGGACAAGCACCGAGCCAAGGGCAGGAGGTGCAGGGAGCGTGAGCTCAGAACACAGGACACAGCGGGTGCTGGTGAGGACGTGGAGACCAGGGAACCCCAAGCACGGTCGCTAGGAACGCAAACGGATGCGGACACTGTGGAAAGCAGGACAGAGGGTCCTTAAAAAACTAGGACTACAACTACCATGTGATCCAGCAATCCACTTCTGGGTATTTACTCAACAGACCTGAGATCAGGATCTTAAAGAGCTATCTGCTCTCCGAGTCACTGCAGCATGACTCACCGGAGCCCAGACGTGGAGACGGTGTCCACCGATGGACAACCGGAGAAAGAAGATGGGCTGTGCACACACTCGGCAGCCCTTAGAAAGAAGGGAATCTGCAACAAGCCACAACATGGGTGCGCCCTGAGGACACTGTGCTCAGGGAAATAAGGCAGCCACAGAAAGACAAATAGGGTGTGGGTCCACTCCATGAGGCGTCTAAAGTAGCCAAACTCGCAGAACCACGGAGCCGCGTGGTGCCTGCCCGGGGGCTGGGGCAGGGGCCTGGGGGGCTGAGGGCGGGGTGGGGGGGCCACTGCTAACCCGGGGGCCCGAGGTCTCCCAGAGAGCAAGGCGAACAAGCCCCAGAGCTCCAGACCTATAGTCAGCAATGCGTATTGTCACTTAAAAAACCGTTATGAGAGTAGATTCCACGTGAAGTGTTCTTGCCACAATAAAATAAAACTTTTAAGAAAAGGCAAGAGAGGCCCCGGGAGAGGGAACAGGACGCACTGAGTCAGTGAGGCGGCAGAAGGCAGCTCAGAGCCCCAGGGGCCGTGTTGGGAGCTCGGGCTCTCCTGCAAATGCCGTGGGAAGGCCCTTTTAAAGTCCCTTCAGAAGAAGGAGCTCAGCGTCCCGTCTTGAAAGCCATCGCTGCGACTTCTGCGAAAACCAGAGGAGGAGCTGAAGCAGGGCGGCCAGCGAGGAGGCTCAGCACAAATGCCAGGCTGCTTCCTGCAACCAGCTCACCTCACCTCTTTGACCCCCGTGGCCCCTCCAAGACGCGCAGCCCCAGAGAGATACTCAGGAGCAGCTGGGATGCAGGGGAAGGTAAGGTGTCGTTGGAAGGCTGTCCCTGGCCGACACCCAGTCCCCTGCGGCCCCAAGACGGAGGTCCTTTCCTCCCCACCGTATCTCAGATGTGCCCGCCAGAAACCGGCCTGGAAGGAAACCATGACAACCACAGGAATTCCTACCCACTGATGGAGCTTACAGCCCTCGCCATGAACCCAGGCTAGACGCTAATTGCTCAAATTAGCCTGCGAGCAGCGTCCCCACCGACGAAGGTCGGTTTCCCGTGAGGAGCTGCGCAGAGCCCCATCTGCCCCCTCAGGCGCAAGTATTTCCGCACGGTCCCGAGTGGCGCCCACTCAGTGCATGTGGCTCAGGGCCCGGGGGCTCCACGCCTTGCCCCTCAACTCACCCGTTCTCTCTCTGCGGCTCTAAGATTTAATGTTAAAATAGGATTCTGTGGCCCTCCCAAAGCCTGAGAGTCCCATAAGTAGTGACCTCAGAGGACATTTACAATCTATGACTGGTCCTGTGTCGCTGGCCTGGCTTCTGACCTCTGTCCTGCTGTCCAGACCGCCAGGGACTGTCCTGCTACGCTGGGTCAGCCGGATGTGTCCGTTCCTATGTCCCCAGGCCCGGCAGCCGCATGGGACGTGACGGTCCAGCCCCTCTCCGCAGGGATGTCCCCCTCGCCCACGCCTGCGGCCCCGGCTGCCATCTGCACGCCCACCGCGGTGCTCACACATAAGCCTCCGGCCCAGACCTCGCTTCCAAATGCCACCTGACACGAATGTCAGCCTTCCGGACGCAGCCAGTGTATGCCCCACGGCAACAGAAACTCAACAAGATCGCCATCGAACTTACGACTCTTCCCAAAGCCTGGGGGGCTCCTGTTTCCATAGTGGCCGTGTCTCCTGCTGGAACCCGCCCACAGAGTGTGAGTTCACAAGCACTGTGCGTGTACGCACTCTTGCATGTGTGCATCTGCGTAAAACCTGCATCTTCAGCCAAGTAGGCTCCAATATGTTATAAGCTAACTATATTATATATATAATACAATAAAATCATTCTGTTGTATATATGACGAGCTGTGGGCTTCTCCCCGACTTCCTCCCCCTCTATCATAGCCCCCCTCCTACTCAGTAGCCACGGCCTGGGTCACTGCTTCAGGACCTAAATTAGAAGCAGCCAGACGGATGAGCTCATGTGACAATGACTCTGGGTTGGTAGGGTACAGTAACAAAGACACATCTGAACTGTAGAGAAGCTTCTGGAAGCAAGGGCTAACCCCAGATGTTCTGGTGCTTCATTGCGGAAGACCTTCGGCACTGCAGGAAGCCGGATAACCAGAATTCACGTTCTGTGAGCAGAACACTCTGGTGAGCACCACGTTCCCAAGAGGGTAAGATGCCTGCTCAGGCGAAGCCGGGCCGTCGGTCTCCTGCTGCCTGAATCAACCGGCTTTGCTCAACCGAGGCCGATCTGCAGCCCCGCGAGACGGCGCCCTCATGGTGCGCAGGGTGCTGCTTGCTGGTGCCGAGACAGCACAAGTGTGGGACGGAAGCCCGGCGAGGTGAGCAGAGGGAGAGAAATCTGGCCACACAGTGAGAACGCCATCGCACGCCGAGAGACAGCACGCATCCGGGCCCCGCCTCTCGGGCGCCTGCGTCAACCAGCACGCGAAGCCACCTCAGCCGCTCTAATCCGTATCTCAGGATAGCAACGACAAAGAACATTTTCTAACCATTAACTATAGCTAATGTGTAAATTGAGGACAAAAGCACAGGAACTGACTGTCCTTTATTTGTACTTAAAATACTAGGTGCATTTGCATTATATCTGATTCTCTGCCAGAGATTACTGCTCTGGACCACATGTGTGTCCCCCCCCAAATTCATATGTTGAAGCCTAACCTGCAGGGGATTGGGTCACGAGGGTAGAACCTTGTGACAGACTAGTGCCCTGGCAAGAAGAGGCACCAGAGAGCCTGCGTCCTCTCTCTGCTCTCCATCGGGTGCCCAGGATGCGGGCTCCAGCAGACACCGAAGCCGCCGAGCCCTCAGCCTCCAGATCCGTGAGAGGCAATGTCAGCAAAGCTGCCCAGCTGTGTGGCCTTCTGCTCGAGCAGCCTGAACCAAGACGAGCGCCCGCAGCACGGGAAGCTGATCCTTCAGCACCAACGACGCTCTCTGCCACGTCTCCCCCATTGCAGAGATGCTCTCTCCACACTTACATACCCCCGACAAGTGCTTCCTATCCTCACAGCACTCAGGCTGCTCTGGAGTATTTGCTCCAATGCTGAGTGCGCTGCATGAAAAGTACCGACAAGCTAGAATCCCCCAGAAATCATCGCAACACTGCTGTTCGGGAACTTGGGAGGAGCCGAGAAGAGCAAATCTGGGGAAGATATTCAGCTGCCCTGCAACGGCTGGAAGAAACCCGTCTCGGTCCCTCACGGGGAAGGCAGGGGGCTAAGGACTCGGCTGCCTGGCCCCTGACCTCAGGCCCCCTCACCTGACACCTGGGACAGCCTTAGCACGGGGGGTGTGATATGAGATCACGTGCCACAGTGCTCGGCAGAGAACCCTTCACCATGTTTTATCAATACGGAGATTAACCAGGCACACAGAGCATGAGTTTCACATCGTTACCTGCAAAGACATTCATGGACTGAAATCAGAGGTAACTCTGTTTGTTGACCATGGTGAACACAGAAAAGTGTCTCCGGGAGGAGCTCCACCCCAACACTGAGCAAGAGGATGGCCACGGGAAGCTGCCGGCCACCATCCACTGTAGGAGCCTGGCCCTGGGGGATCACCCACACGGGGGTGCACAGGTCGGCACTGGAAGAGCCTTCCCCGCTGTAGGAGGCCAGGGCCAGAAAGGCTGTCCACGCTGCTGGGGCTACCAGACCGTGCTCAGCTACAGCAGAGCCAGGAGGTCAAGCCCCGTCCTCTTGCAGGGTCTCCCCACTGACCTCTGCTAACAGTGCTTAACGTCCAGTTGGTGGGCGAAGAGAAATGTTTAATGGGCCCACATCCACTTTGGCAGAATGGGCAAAGAAGTGTGAACGTGGAGTGGAACAGCAATAAACCGGTAACTTGAACTCTCAGCTTTCGAGCTGCCTCCCCACTGCCACGCCCCACCTCAGTCCTCCACTCAGCCAGGGTGATGCTCCTTCAGGTAAATCAGATCGTCCCCTCCGCTCTCCGGCCCCCTGCTTCCAAGGGCCCTAGCAGCCTTTCCATGTCCATGCTGCCCTCACGCTTTCTGCTCCTGCCAAGATGCCCTTCCTGTGGGAACAATGTTGCCGTCCCCAGCACGTCCCCCTTGATGGTTAACGTATGTGTCCACGTGACCGGGCCACAGGGCACCCAGATATCTGGTCTATTATTCTGGGTGTGTCTGTGAGGGTGTCCTAGATGAGATTAACGTTCAAATCAGGAGACTGAGTAAAGCAGACTGCCCTCCCCAGTGTGGATGGGCCTCATCCAAGCAGCTGAAGCCCTGATTAGAACAAAAAGGCTGGCCTCCTCCAGGAAGAGAGAATTCTCCTGCCTGAAGAGACTTTGAGCTGGACATCAGCTTTTTCCTGCCTTTTGACTCCAACAGAAACTTCTGCTCTTCCCGGGCCCCCGCCTGCCATCCGCACATCGTGGTACTTCTCAACCTTCACAGTCACGAGCGCCGGTTCCCTATAGTACGTTTCTGTGTATACTGTAGTATATAGTAGATGTGGGTGTAGCTATTTGGTAACCGATAGGCTAGTTGCGTATATAGTTACCTATTTGCCAGGCGCTGGCCGGCTGAGGCCCAGTTCATCAGGACAGGGAACTTGGGTAGGACGTGACACAAGGAGTTCACCTGGGGATGTGGCCGCACTTGTGGGACATGCAAAGAGCCACGTCTATCCAGACGGCAGGTGGGTCGGTGCAGCTGGATGGGAGTCGGCAGCTGCTGAGTCATCAGAACTGCGGGTGTGGCCCCATGGCAGAACGGCCAGCGCCCGGGACAGAAGCCTGGGAACCACCAACACTTGGGGAAGAGAGGCACACTGCTCTGGAGGTGAGACAACTAGGAGGGCATGGAGGCAAGCACAGCGCAGAGTCTCAGAAAGGAGACAGTGGTCAACAGCAGCCACACGGGGTAAGGACCCAAACCACCCCGGGCTTAGCGGCTGGCCCGGGGACTGGGGCAGGGGCTGGCTCTAGTGCACTGAGTGGCATCCACGAAGTGAGGCGCTAGCTTGAACAGGAGGAAGGAAAGGAGTTGTAGGAGGTGGAGACCCAGGGTGGGGGGAGCTCCTTGGGTTGAGCACTTTCAAATACAGTCAGAAGCATCAGCAAAGCAGGGACACTTGCAGAGAGAGAGAGAAGCTCCATAAAGGGAGGTCACTGCAGAGGCGGCCAGCAGAGCAGCCCCCTGGGGGCAGGCGGGCGATGGAGCAGGGAGGGGACCGGCTCCAGAGGCACGTCACCCTAGAGGACAGTCGGGCCCTCTGCTGAGGATGTGGGGAGGAGGCAGATGGACAGAGGCGGAGGCTGGTGCGGGAGGTGTGGAGCCAAGGGGGGCAACAGAGGGAGGTGCGTGTCACCAGGCGCTCGAGGAGGTCCAACACTGCCACCACCTAGTGACTCTTGACTGCATGGCTTCAAAGCCACCTTCCCATCGGGGTGTAGTTTTGCTCCCAGCTCCCGAGGCCACGACCAGCTCCTTCCAATGGTCTCGAGTCGCACACGCCAACAGAGCGGGCACAGCCCCTGGCGCCAGCACCACTCGGGAGAGCCTCCGTCAAGACAGGCTGCATGTTGGACAGACCTCCTCCCAGCAGCCCAGGCTCCACAGACAGCCCCCCGCCGCCCATCCTCCCGGCTAATGATGAGGGGACACCTTTAATCCACCCTGGCAGCTCACAGGAAGGCTGAGAAGTGAGGGCCAGCCACGCACCCAGGCCAACGTGGAGCTTCCCATGCATGGCAGAGCAATGTGCTCAAAGGCATTCTTGGACGAAACCCATCCTTTGTCAGGAATCTGGAAGTGAAAATAGTTCGCATATTAATTAAATTCACAAGCGATAAACACACGGTGCTCCCTGCCGTCGCTGAGCTGGGAGCCAGGCCAAGGCCGGCGGGGACAGCTCGCTGGCCGGGCTCCCACGGCCCCTCTCCCGCGGAGACCCGCACCACCCGCACCTCTGTGGTGGAGCCCGGGTCGCCCCTGCCCCAGACCTGTCCTTCTCTCCTCCTTGTTGCTAAGAACGTGCTCAATCACTGGGATGATTATTGCTGAACTGATCAATAACCCAGGTTAATTGCCTACATGGGGGCAGGGGACTTCAGTGCCATCCTTCAGGGAATAGCTGTCTGTGCACAGGGGAGTGCTAAAGGCTCAGGGATTGGACCCAAAGTGCAATCCAGTGGGACTGAGGCAGTGCGCACCTGGTGGGAGTGACACGTGTGCAGGAGGGAGGACTCGGCGCCTCCTACTGGCGGCTGTGGGAAGGTGGGTTTGGATGCAAAGAGACTGCAGAACCATCACAGAGGGTGTGCGCCCCTAACAATGGAGAGCCAGGTCAGGCGTGGGTTCAACCGGACAGAGGCTGGCTGTGGGGACGCAGGGTGGCCGCATGCAGGAGGCAGCCACCCAGATGGGCCTTACAGGATGGGTAACGTTTAGATGAGCAGACACGGTCAGCAGCAGGTAGAGCGGGAGGACAGGCCATTCCTGGCAGAAGCAACAACCTAGGTCAGTTTGGGTTGATGGCCGTGTCCCACGGAGAAGGGAAACGCCAATGGCGTGAGGCCACACGGCAGCGTGCCAGGGCTGGAGGGGGCCGGGCACCACACGAGCTCCGAGCCAAGAGCCAAGGGCGTGGAGTGCGCCCATGGATCATCCGGACATTGATGACAAGGTCTAGGTGCAAGGGTGAATTTGGAGGAAGGCAGACAGTTGGCTGACAGACAACTTTAAGTTACCAAGTGAAATTACCGTTGGGGGATCTGGAAGGATCTTTGAGGAGGGATGTTTGATGGAGAGCTAAAATAGGAGCAGCCCTCGATGGAGGTCTGGCGGCACGTGGTGAGGTCACACATGTGGAGGCCTGCAGGCAAGATGGACACACGGGGAGTGTGAGGACTGAGCCAGGTGCAGACAGACGGATGGAAAACAGAGGGCCTTCAGCTTTTATAAGCATTCACATAGAGCCAAACACATATGCACACATGCACAAACACACACACGCACGCACACACCCACGCGTAATCTGAAACCACCCTGTGCCCAAAATTCTTCTCAGATTTAATACTGTGCAATTAATTAACTGCAGAAGCAGTCTGTCATAGCTCAGCCAAAACATAAAATAACATTCAGGGTATGCAGAGCAATAACATCTCATAGGAAAACCCAGCTGAAGATGAACCAGGCATTTCAGTACAAAGAAGGAAAGTCAAGTTGGATGATACATAGCACTTAACTCTTAATCCCAAACCAGAGTAAAATGAACAAGTGTTTGCCAAGAAGATGCTTTTATAACCACTGCCTTCAGAATTCCCTGTCTTGCAGAAATGATGAACAGAGACATTAATTAAAATGATCATTACAACAATAAAAACTAATAGCAATCAGATCCTGAGTGTTCACCATGAACCAGGCTCCACAGTTGGTACCACAGACACAGTATCTAATCCTGCTTAAACCCTCACGGCCGGCTGGAATCCGGTCATAATTACCATCCCCTTCTTATAGACTCAGAGAGGACGTCCAGCCCAGTCAAGGTCACAGAGCTGTGATAATGTAAATGCTATTGCCAACACCTGTTAAAATTCCATTTTTGAAACTAGGGGAAAATACTCAAATTCAATGAACTGTTCCAAACCTCCCTCGTTGTTTGCTTTTCTCTTGAGTTAGCAAAACCGCTTTCTGCTTACGGTCCCAGCCAGTGATCTTACTCAGCACCCCGGAGAGCGGCATCCTTGCCCCTGGGCCTTCCCCTCTGGCTCTGGGAGGGTGTGCAGGCCAGACCCTGGAGCCCGTGGAGCACCAGACAGTGCCCTCCTCCTGTGAACCCTGCAGCTGTTCTGGCCAGCCCCATGCTGTCTCCTGGGTCGGGGGAAGGATTGTGAGGCCGGTGGCTGAAGCTGGGGAACCCGTCCCTCGAGGACACATGGGGAGGGCAGCATGCCCAGGGGGACCACAGGGCCCCCGTGGTCCCAGGCTGTCTCCTCCCCACACAGCAGTGCCCCAGGCTCACCCTCCTCAAAGGGAGGAAGTGACAAATGGGGCAGGAACTCTTAGGTGCCCCCACTAGGTGTCCCTTCATGACAAGAAGCCCTGCCATCAGGGCACCCAGAGGCCTTAGTGGAGCATGGTCCCAATTCTGTGTCCCTTGGGGGCAGGGGACAACCTGACCGTGCTTCCGCTGCTTGGGCCTGGAGGCCGCGCAGCTGACCGTCCACCCATCCTTCTCGTCTGACATTCCGTGAAAGCCGCAGCAAGCTCCACATCGATATCAGTGCTTTCTCCTTGGAGATAAAAATAGCTGGTGAGCCTCACAGAAGTTCTGCTCCCATTGATTGAAGGCGAATACGCCTTTGTCCTAATTACCGAGCCAGTCCCTGAAGGCGGGGTGCTCAGCGGCGGGAGCCTGAGAGCTGGGCTGGGGGGCTTTCTGACCTTCCATCAGACTCTCAGACGCTTACAAGTGCCCTCCAAGCAGAGGGTCCCCGGGCCGGAGTCCTTGGCTTCACCACATGGAGAAGAAAGCAAAAAGGAAATGAGGAACATCCCTAAGGAATAAGAAGCCTTAATTCCAAGTTTCAAGAGACAGCTAATTTTCTTAAATGTCCTGACATTTTGCTAATGTTGAACAGGGAGCTCAGGGCACTTTGGAGAGATGCCCGTGGATGCCGCATCTGAGCCTTGGCCGCTGGGACCAGCTGCTTCCAGAGTGGTTCTGCTCCACGTAAGCCCGCGTTAACATTTTAATTTCTCACCACAAAGTTTCATGGAAGTCTATTTTTAAATGTATAAATATTTATGCACTTATTTAAAAAAATGCTTAGGCAGTCATTTTGTTTCGAGATGATGGACTGAGCCATCAGCCAACCAAGGTGCACTCGGGCCCCTTGGTAAGGAAGCTGCTTCCACGGGAAGTGGGGGCGTCCGGCCAACCACGCAGCCATGGAGCAGACACGGTGCCCACCGAGCAGCCGCAGGATCGGACGTCTCACTGCAACCACTCCTGACATCTCCAGGTAGATGTCTTCGAGCCCCGGAACAGCCTTCGGTGGTAGACTCCTCTTTTCAGAGACTGAAATAGTTAACCACACCGTGGACTTCTCCCTTCCGGCGCCCCCACTGCAAACTCACAGGAAACAGCTAAACCTTAATAAAACAGTGGCTCTATCCTGGCCCAGTGATGGATGAGCATGAGTTCATTTATTCGGCAAATATTTATTGAGCCTCCACTATGTCAAAGGCCCATGCCAGGTGCCAGGCTACGCTATTACACTATTAAATGTTACAACAATTAAATTTTTCTGTGTCTAGAATGGTTTATAACTTACTCAAAGTGCTCTATGCAAAGGACCCCTGAAGCGTGCGGTGGGCTAGCCACAGAGATTTTGTCACTGACTGTAAATCACACAACATAAACAAATAAGAACATTATTTAAATGAGAGGCCCTTTACTTACAGAAACCATATAGCAGATATTTTCTTTCAAGATCTAATTAGATTTAAGGCTTCATTTGGGAAACAAGATGAAAATGAACGTCTTCTCCTAAGGGCATCTGGACGGGAGTCAGCCGTGTGCATAATTTTTTTTATCATATAGCAAATTTGCCCAGGTAATAATCAAACAAAAGAGCTCTGTTCTAGCAGGGGAGTAAAGGAAGGAAAAATAAACTGAGCCATGCATTGTGACCGTGGACAATCCTGCCAGCACGCTCCTGACTGGTCTCACTGACCACCAGCCATGGACCGTGACCATGGACGATCCCGCCAGCACGCTCCTGACTGGTCCCACTGACCACCAGCCACGGACCGTAACCGTGGACGATCCCGCCAGCACACTCCTGACAGGTCTCACTGACCACGAGCCACGGACCGTGACCGTGGACGATCCCGCCAGCACGCTCCTGACTGGTCTCACTATTTCTGACCACTATTGAAGGAAAACTAACACTGTTGAATTCAGTGACTTTGAGTATTCTTGGGATGCACAAATTCAAGGAGTGTACTAAAGTTCCGAACACAGAATACCTTAACATATACACAAGCATGCCTCAAGTGCTCTGAAATTTAAAACAGAATGAAAGATAAGCTCCACCAACCCTTACTGATGTGCGGTGAGTCACCTGACCCTTCATAGGGCTGCTAAGTATCCAAATGCACAGATGAGCACAGACCAACTTAGCCTGCCGAGGCCCGCTTGCTTTGAAAGCACACAGCTCTGCCCTAAACTTGTTATATTAGGCCCCATTATTTGTCTGAAAATCATAAAAATATAACTGATGTCCACTTTGATTTAAAATACTATATATAATACATAAATACATGATATGAGTAATATATATTACATATAACATAATATAAAACATACATATTTGTAAAACAGATTGTATGAAGAAGAGAAATGTTAAACAGGAGGGATTATTTATTTTGCAAAAATATTCTTTACTTTAAATTGCTGGGAAGTTCTTTTGAGCTTTGAGCTCCTGGGGGCACTGAAGCGTTGATCTATAGGGCAGTGACTTTTGGACAAAACTCAGAGGCAACTGGTGAGGCAGAGAAAGGTGAACGCCGGAGGAGCCGCTGCTGAGCGAGGACCGGGCAGGAGAATCACACGGCCTCTGGGGAGAGGATGTCCAGGGCCGCAGCGAGTCTCACCAGCTCCGTCCTGCGTCTGCCCAGGCTCCGTCCTGCATCGTGGCGGCAGGTACCTGAGCGCAGGTGCACTCTCTACAGCTTTATGCAGGTTACTGGCAGACAGGTGGAGGCGTATTCATAAGGCAGATCCAGGGAGAGGAGGGCCTTGTGAGGCTCTGTGCACCCAGATGCTGGTGCCCCTCCTAGCCGCCCCTTACCTGGTCAGCTTGGCTCTGGCTTCCCGACCCCGGCCCCGAGGCCCCAGCCCCACATGAGAGCCCTCGCCAGGCCACAGCCCCTAACAGCAGTGGTGCATGCCAGACTGCTGGGAACCACATATTAGGACACCACTTATGCCCTGTCCTTGGCTCTGAGCGCTCAGCCTGAGCCTGGATGCCTGGGCACAGACCACGGGTATCAGCCACAAAGCACAGTCCTCAGAGCCACGCCCCTGTCCCACAGCTGGGCCTGGGTGAGGTCAGGCTTGGTCACGGGCTACAGAAGATAAAGGAGGAACTCCAAGGGCGGTCCCAGGTCACCGGCCACAGTGAGCCTCGGTGACCATGGGCGGCCATGCCACACTGTCAGCCACGTGCCGGTCGTCACACTGAGTGACGGCCGACCAAAAGGATGGGGTGAGACGAATGGCGTTCTCAGCACAGGGGAAGCCCCTCAGGGGTGAGGACCATCTCATCCACAAGTCAGGGAGGACAAAGCCTGCACCTTCCCCAGACGAGTGCTACCTATTTGTGAAAACACAAAAAATTTCTGCGTATTGAAATGTCCAGCTTTGTAAATATTATTATTTGGGCGTTACCAGTGATGTTGGCTGTCATTTAAGTAACGGGGGTACCAGACACTCTGCCCTGTGATCCCTCCCCTGCTGAAGAAGGATCTGGAGCCAGCACAGGTGGGGCTCAAAGGCCCTGGTGGTGCAGTGTCCACGGGAGGGAGACCTTTCCCCCAAAGGAGGGCAGCCGCTTGGCCACCAGGGCTCCTGACGCTTTCTCTTTTCCTGACTTCCACGATAGGCATTTTCTACACTTCCATGTGAGAATTATCTGGCCATATTTTTGCCTAATTATCTCACACTTGAGAATCCTCACAACTCAAAGTATGATGGGATCCCGTGAGTGTTTGTGTCCTGCCGGCAGGCTCCAGCTCACAGAAATGCCCACAATTGCTGTGTCAGAGTCTACACCGGCACCCACCAAACAAGCACTCCAGCCCGGACGGCCTCCACTCCCAGACCCGCAGCCCCAACTGCCAGCCCTACGGGGGAACTGAATGCCCCCGCCCCGGGGGGATCCGGGTGTCAGCCAGCCACATAAGCCAAGACCCAGGGACTCCTTCCATTGGCGCCTCTCAACCCAACCCCAGACTCAAATTCTAGCTACTATCAAAGTCCTACTGGATCTTCCCAGTAAAGGTTTCCATGAGCCATACATTCCTCTTCGGACCACCTCCCCCACCGTGTCTGAGACCCTGCGCCCCTCCCCTGCCCACTCTCCCCATTGCCACTGAGATCCTCTCTTAACCAACAGCCAGGGGATTTTCTGACCACAGATCTGAGCTCGTCACGCTTGTGCCCAAAACCCTCAATGGCTTCCCAAGACCCTCCGAATCAATTCCACAACCCACCTCCTGCTCTTGTATGAGCCTCCAGTGGCCCTTCAGCCCATTTCTCCTGACACACTGTGACCCAGACACGCTGACCTCCTGCCTCCAACACAGCTGCCTGCACTCACCTCGGGGCCTTTGCACAAACTCTCCCTCTCCCCAGACTGCTCTTCTCTTAATTCCTGTTTTTCTGAAACACCACTTCCTCCACAAAGTGTCTACCAACTTCACTCCCCTTCTCTACAGCCTCATGACACCTTCTCCTGTGCAGCACATAACACAGATTGTGATCACATTCTGAAGGGATTGTTGGATTAATGGCCATCTCCTGGCAAGAACGATGGCTCCTCACACCCCTGAATCCTCCGGGCCTAGTGTGGCCCAGCTCCCTGCAGAATTGACTACCAGATAGATGAGCAAACAAACCAACCGAACCTTCCGCGTTACATCACATCCAACTTGGCTAACCCACAAGAGGTTAATTCCTCACAAAGGCTGTGTGTTCTCTAGCTGGTGCTAAGAGGACCATTATAAAATCGGGATCTGGGGCTTTTCTAGGACGATTTGTGACAGCCTTGATGAGATTGTCTATGGCACAGAAGCAGTCGAGGAAAGGAGCAGCTGAGCAGAGAGCACAAACCGAGTCTCTGCAGAAATATGGCAAGGCTGTGGGGTCCGGAGGGAGGGGGGCACTGCAGACCCACACATCACACACCCAGGTAAGGGGCGAGGGACAGCCCCGGACACCATGACCTGGCAGGGAAGGAGCCCCCTTTCTGCCTCCGGTCTCTCCCCAGTGCCACCACGGCTCAAACCCAGCAGAGGTCAGAGGGCGAGGGGCCCAGATGACGTAGCCCACAGGGGTCAGCCCCCCAGGGCCCACCGCAGGGCTGAGGATGTCAGCGAATGGTCTGGAATGCCAAGAGTCATCTGTGCTGTCAGATGATCCCAGGAAGGAGACAGGAGCCAAGGCCTTGCTTAGTGTGGGTCCGACAAGGTGAATGCGCTGCACAGGGAGCAGCAAGCAGCATCGGGGGATGCGCCCGAGGGTCTCTCCACGCGGGTGAGCTCCCTGCTGCGGCCAGGCGGCCCTGGCGTGGCCCTGACCCGTCCAGCACGGTCCACCCACCACGGAGGAGCTCGCTTCCCCTCCCCTTTCCTCTCTTACGAGATAAGAAATGAAACTGGAGACATCTGCGGGCAACTCATGCTCCTTACAAAATGTTCAGCCTCCGAAGCCACTGGACGTTTTGCCAAGCTGTAGTTCTGAGCTAATCGGGTGAACAAACATCACAGCACAAAGGGCGAGCTAAGGGCTGCCCTCCAACACTCTCCCCACATCCCTCCTCAAGTGCATTAAGACATTTTAGAGCTCACTTGCAAGTTCCAACCTTAAAATCCTGATTATTTATTTATGCCCTTTTTGTCTAAGAAGTTAAATCCCCAAAGCATCTCAATTTAGATCAAAAGCAATTTACCAAACTTCAGCTGGCACACCTGTGCCTATGATTTGTTAATTACCTGCTTAGCATTTCCAGGGATGTGAGGCAGAGGTGCGCCTCGATGGCTGCAGGGGAAACCTCTGATATTCCCCTCCTGGAATAGACCCTTCCAGAACGCCTGGGGTGTTCAGTGGGTGAAGCGATTCCACAGTTATCGAGCCACATGCGGTCCTGCAAATTGCTTTTCTTTTCCAGGGTGAGGAACTCAACACTGAGCAAACAGACACATAAACGAAGCAAAGCTGCTGACATTTCTTGGCTACCTGATCAAATTATATAATGGCACTAATACATCCTATCAGCAGTGATCTATCACACATGGGATTATCAAGTACTAGTACCCCATTTCTTTCTCCAGTGCCCTTGGTTTACAATTTGGCATTAGGATATTAGAAATAACAATAATTACTTGCTTTTACATTGCTTCAAACGAAAGAAATCATTAAACTGCACACATGAAAAGATGATCTCATTTCGAAGACGGCTTTGTTAGCTTTGCTTTCTTGCTCTCTTTTCCTTCTTGCCGCATCCCCTCCTTCCTTTCCTACCCCCTCACGACATTCTTAACAGTCGTCTGGGTAAGTCTCACCCTCTGCAGCAGTAGAAGCAGTGGTGATGAATGCCAAGCAATTAAGAAGACAGGGAGTTTATTATAGCAACACAATGCAAAATGGTTTTTCTGGTTTGTTGTTGTTTTTTTTTTTTCCAGTTTTCTTGTGAAGAAATGGAAAGCATAACCTTTTCTGAGCCCCACCACTGCCAGAAAGAGGCAAAGAAAATGGGGCTCTGTAGTGGGCTGCATCACATGCGAGGAGTTTTTAAATCTTAACTCGATCACTGTTTTTTAAGTTAAACACTGAGGGAGTTGAATATGCCCCATGCTTTGAAAACATCTAGAAAATTAAGATCATAAAACATATTGGCTTCTGGGAGTAAGTAACAGAGCTACAGCTCAATGCCTCTGGGCAGTGGCTTTCTGATCCTCCCCTCTCCCCATTAAGCCCCCATCATGCTCTATTTTTATCTCTTCCATGAAACTTGCCACGTTTTAACTTGTGTTATAATTGTAATTACGTCCTAGCTCATTCATTACTCTGCAAGTCCCTTTAAGGCCAGATCCTATCGCAGATTCCTCTCTGCGTCCCTCCCCCACCCCGCACCCACCCACGGAAACCACTCAGGACCCACAAGCCGGCCAGCGCTGTTGCCTCTCCCAGGCTTCACATCTTTCCGGTCTTTTCTCCACTCCTCTCCAGGAAGAGCAGCGCGGCATCTTCTCAGCAGAGCATGTGTCTCCAACGTTGCTTCATGTTCAAACATGGAAAACTCCATCGAAATTTCTTCACAACTATCCCTCTCACTCCAGTCAGTCCTGTGCCAAGATCTTGATGTGTTGGTTTAGAAAAAATGGTACATTCAAGAGAGGGACAAAAAGGTATCCTAGTAGTCACAATTAAATGAATCCTATCCTTAATAACACAACGTGAACAATCTCAAAGAATACAATGGATAATGAATTTAGAGCCCCTGGTTTGTTTCCCTCCGTGGAGCGTGAGGCAGGCAGAGCTTCTAATTCAGGAATTGCAATCCATTTGGATAATGAAGCTAACAAAATGCTGTGTTC
>NC_138380.1:1855434-1909382 GCF_054177405.1 Leptonychotes weddellii | reverse complement strand
TGATGATGGTAGTGGTTTCGGTGGTAGTGACTGTGCTGGTAACAGTGATGGTGGTGATGGAGGTCCTAATGGTAGTGGTGAGGGAGGTGGTCATGATGATGGTGATGAAGGTGATTTGGCGGTGGTGGTGGTGGTGGTCTTATAAACTACCTAAGAGGCATATGCTAAGCCAGTGCTTTGTTGGGGTCAGTAAGGACAGTGGGTATTTAAAAACTGAGATATATCCCGCCAGAAAACAGTGTTGACCAGGAAGACTCAATACCTGCAGCTGTAGGAGGGTTTTACCTATATATGATAAATCTGTATGAATGGTATTGAGCTGCAGATCACATTCTGTTTGTTTTGCTGTTGCTGCTGCTGTTTTGGTTAACACCATGCATTTAGGATCTGTCTCTACCACTTCAGGGATGTGTCATTCACTGTTTACTGCACCACCATGTTCCACAGCATCCATCTGCCACCATGTGACTTAGCCGTTCCCCAAGGGACGGACCCGCCAGGTTGCCTCCCACTTCCCAACACTACATCCAAAGCTGGAGCGAACATCTCCAACACTAAACATATGGACCTGCGCAAGAGTGTCTCTGGGGCACACCCCGGAGTAGGATGGTGGCATCACGAGATACAGAGTACTTCCTTTTGCTACAGAATCCCAGGTTGCCCTTCCGAATGGTTGCCCCGCCTAACTTTCCTCTAAATGTGGAGTAACTCCCATTTCCCCACATCCTTGCTAATACTCGGTATTAAAAGATTGTCCACTTTTTGGTAATTTTATGTCTGTACAACAGTATTACATGATTGTTCTGATTTTTATTTCTCTAATAACTGGAAATCAAGAATATCTGATTAATTGTAAGCTTTCCGAGTCAGAGACTGACCAGGAAAATAGAAACCACTCTAGGTATTTCAAATGAAGGGGATTTAAGTTAAGGAACTGGTTACAAAGTTATAGGAATGATGGAAGGTTAGTTACTGCAGGAAGCTGCCCCCGGGGAGGGAAGCTTGTGGGCCACGGCTGCCACGCCGCCACTGTGGGAACTGCCAAAGGCCTTGGGGGCCCCCGGCCACAGCAGCCGGGCCCTGGCGCTCCTGAAACCCCAGCGAGCACACTCCAGCCCTGCCCTGTAACCACAGCCGCCAGAGCCCCCGGGGGGCACAGCCAGAGAACCAGCTCTCGGCGCTGGAGCTCCAAGCTACTCACCGTGGCTGTTGTGGGACGAGCCAGGGACCAGTGGAGCCCAGGGAGGCCGACCACAGGGATTCATTCAGACGACCACGGCGCGGGCCGGCGGACCTGCGTTGTCTGGCAAGATGACGTCAGGCCGGTATCATCCAGCCTCTAAGGGCTCTCACCTGACCAGTGAATCACTGTGACACTTGATTCATTAGCATCTACTTCCAGCTGGTTCAAATAACCCCCGAAGTCTGGGTGTCCCTGTCTCTCCGGCGCACATTTCCATGGACACGTGTCCTCAGGTCCCCGTGGGGTAGCTCAGGAGAAGATGGGTCACTGATTCCTGTATAAGGATGTGGAGCCCTCCTCAAAGGGACCCAGTCTTCCCATTCCCGAGGCAATGAGCTGGCCCAGGCCTGGCAAATGGCAGGCGATGCCTTAATGACCATTTCTGTTCCCCCAGTGAAGGGTTACTGACGAGTACTGATAGCTAGCCGGCCCCCACGCATCTCATTCCTGAGGGCAGTGTAACCAACCAGCCATGCCAAGTTTCCTGCAGTTTGAAGCATTTTTACTGTCACTCCACACCTGCCGCCGTAAGGACAGCCAGCCATCCCCAACTTGTCTCTGAAGTGAAATACCACCACTCGGGATTTATACCTGGGGACAATGTGGCCCATGGCTTAGGGAGGACAGCATTCTGGGCTTCACGAAGACTCTGCAGCTCTGTCATCTCTGCATTTCTCAGGACCTCGGCAATGGGGTGTCCTCGGGGCCTCTTGGCGACAAAGGGGAGGGTGAGGAGGAGCCCTGCACACAATGAAGGACTTCCTGTCACCCTAAACCCGGGGACCAGACTCCCTGGAAACAGCCTCTGAGGTGAGGAGTGGCAGTGGAAGGTCCGCTGGGACGTACTTGGCAGATTCGCCGTGAGGGCACAAGGCAGGCAGGCTTGGGAAGAAGGATAAGCAAACCGGCATTGTGATTGACACCAAGCCCGCATCCAATTTTATGGGCACCTTTGAAGCTGAGTAATCCTCTCAAAATCATCGCAAATGGAGGCAGCAGGGCTGAGCCTTTGCGTCCTCACATGAACCACCTTCTGGAAGGAAGAGATGTATCTGTGGGCCAGGTGGCTCCCTGCAGCTGCAGGTGATTCTCAGTGAGGCAGCCCTGGGAGCCAAAGCTGCCGCTGCTCACCATGAGGACGGGCTCTGGGCAAAACCCTGCAAGGACTCTTGCAGCCCTCCGCCCCCACTTTACTCCAGGGAGGCCCTGCCATCCCCACCTCGGGGCTGGAGGACACGGTCAACGTGCTGCCCGTGAGCCACCGTGTCTCCTTCTAAGAAACACCTAAACTACATATATCCTTTGTCCATTTTTCTAGTTGGGTTCAAGTCCTTTTCTTATTAATTTACAGGAGTTCTTAATATAGGCTAGTTTGGACATTACAAATATCTTCTACTTTCCTACCCAAATGAAAATGTTATTAATGATGCTCTTCATTGAAGAGAAGTCTTTAATTGGGAGGCAACCACTCCAAAATTCTTTCACCTTAAGGCCTTGGGTCTTCTGAAATGTCTCCCACCTCCAGATCACAAAGATATTCCACTGCATTTTCCTCTGTTAATTTTATCTTCTTTTTTTTTTTTAATTTACACAAAGTTTGACGCTATACATTGTATGAAGTGGGGATCTAACAGTCCTTCCCATTCAGTGAGTCAGTTTTCCCAAACCGTCTTTGAAGAGCCCGTCCTCCGGCCTGGGTGGGGCCGCGAGTCAGACAGTTCCCGCCATGTGTGTCTGCTTCTGAGCCCTTCCGTCCTGTCCCCCGGGTCTGGTTATCAGTTCAGGCACCAGCACCAAGTTCTCCCTTTGGTTCAGTTTGGTTGGGTGTTCTGTGTTTACTGTTGACTTTACTATACCTTAATATGTGGCAGGGGATTTTTCCTGTTTGAGCTTCCAGACATTTCTAGGTTATTCATGCACCTTTATCTTTCCAAATAAATCCATTTCTTGAGTTCCTGAAAATAATTTTGCTGGAATTTTTATTGAAATTACAGTGAAGTATTGATTAATTTGGAACAAACTGACATCTTTGCAATGCTAAACTGTTCCATCCATGAGCATGATGTATCTTCCCATTAACAAAAATCTCCTTTTCTGTTCCATAACAGAGTTTTTAAATTTTCCTACAAAGGTCTCCTGGATTTTTTGTTGGGTCAAGTTTTCCATACTGAACGGCTGTGTAACTATTCTCAAGCGGCTTTATTTCCACCACATAATCCAGCTGTCCGTTGATGAGGGAAAACACAGCTGAGAACTATGGGTTAAGCTGGAGTCCAGCTTCCCCACTAGCCTCTCCTGTGGTTTCAACAACTGACCTGCTGATTCCGCTATGTTTTCTCTATAGCTACTTGCATTGTATGAAAAATGCCCATCTGGTCTCTCTTCTTACCTCTACGCCCTGTGTCCTTCCTTGTATTGACTTTTCTTGTCCTATTTCTTTGACCAGGATATATGTTGGAAATTAGCAGGGATAGTGGCCACCCATATCTCGATCCTCATCATAAAGAAATTCTCTAAGGCTTCTCCATAAAACACATTGCTTACTGGTCACTTTTGTTTATACAACCTTATAAAGTCAAGGAAATTTCTTTATATCCCTAATCTCTGAGAAGTTTCTTCATAAGTAAATGTCGGAGGTCATCAAATGTGTTTTAACACTGCATCTACTGAGGTAACTGTATGACTCTTTCTCCCTCAGTGCATTAATGTAGTGAATTACAGAGAAATTTCCAGGGATGAGACACTCCTGTTCTCCTGCAATGAGCCATGCTTAGCATAATGCACCTGTAATACACTACCGAATTAAGTAAACATTGTAACACTGCTTTAGGTGTATTAGCAGAGGAGGCTTAGATTTCTCACTTCCTATAAGCTCCCAGAGTCCTTGGACTTGCTCCTTCTGCCTGGAGTGATGTGCCCTGCTCTTCACATAGCGGTTCCTCCTGGACACGAGGTCTGGTCTTGCATGTCACGTCCCCACGGAGGCCTTCCCTCACCACCCAAAGCGCTGCCAGTCACTCGCTATCACTGATTACTATGTGAAATGGTTATTCATTGCTTACTAATTGTTGACCTCTCCCAAAAGAAGTGTATGGAGAGCATGAACGTTCCCTGCCTTCTGTGCTTCTGTATGCCCACTGCCCAGAATACGTTCTGGAATACAACAGACAATCCATCAGTATCTAAGTTAATAAGTGGATGCAGCATGGGGACTCGATGAGCTGATGTTGCAAGCTGCATCAAGCATAGATCATGCCAGTATGTAAGGGACCACCTGAGGAACACCGTGAGAAGCTACAAACCCTACAAAGTCTAAAGGACACTCACATTCAGGTGTGTGGGACCGGGCAAGACAGAGAGAGGAGAGAGCTTGTTTAAAATCAGAAAACCAGGGGCGCCTGGGGGCTCAGTCATTAAGCGTCTGCCTTCGGCTCAGGTCATGATCCTGGGGTCCTGGGATCGAGCCCCGCATCAGGCTCCCTGCTCCGTGGGAGGCCTGCTTCTCCTTCTCCCACTCCCCCTGCTTGTGTTCCCTCTCTCGCTGTGTCTCTCTCTGTCAAATAAATAAATAAAATCTTTTTAAAAAAATCAGAAAACCACAGGCAGGCGTGCAGGCCACTAAAGATGTCTTCCTCTAACAAACGTACTAAGCAAATCTTGGAGAATCCACGCAGAAAGCAGACATCCATGCACATTTCTGAGCCTTCAGTCTGCACACAGCAGCCTGGGGAAGGAGATATATAAACCGAATGCCCCAATCTTCAGAGCTGGAATTTCGCTGGGGAAAAGCGTCCAGCAAACAGACAAATGGCAGGACAGTGTAGTATACAAACTGTTCCGGTCACTAATGGGAGAGGAAATACGGGATCTGGGGACAACTAAGAAGCCCCCAACGCGGCTCCTAAAGGCGGGGCGGTTGGAGGATGTGGGGCTGGCAACGTGGCCAAGAGAACAGGCCCGGAGTGAGAAGCGGGGACATTCCCAGGTCAGAGGGGAGGCTGGGAACATGAGCCGGGTGCCCCAGCCTCACGCACACACCGGCAGAACATCATTCTTTGCTGAGAGGGCCTCCTGCAGGAGGGTGGAGGCGTGAGTGGCTGTAGGCAGCTCCCATGCTGGCCGGGTTTTATCACCGCACCAGATTACCACAGCGTGTCAGCCCGAGCACCCCAGCTATGCCCTGCAGTGGCAAGCCCCACAGCCCGCTCAAGTGGAAGAAGAAGGGTCCCTCCCGTTGGGTGGAAGGGCCCCGAGAAGGGGAGTATCATGAGAGGGTAAAGCCCTCGTGCAAACGTGGGCATCATATTGAGATTTCTCTCTAAAGGGGCTGCATTTGGTCATTCCTGCTCTAGACCTTTTTCCAGAGATGAGAAAGGGACCAGTTGCTAGAACAGCTAACTGTGGTCAAGGTAACTCCCTAATTTGGAGGAAGGGATGGAAAAGCTCCCCCTTCCCTTTGTTACCCACCGGAATGGGGTCTTCCGTCTGCCGTCACCTATGTGAACCAGTGGACTTAAGATGGTCACCATCTGTACGTTACCGACCTCGCTAAAAATTGAACAGCCTCGGGCCGCTAGGAAAACATCTCACTTTTCCACAGCTTGTGTGCTTCCCATAGATGCCAAGACTGTGGCCTTTAAACCCCACGAACACCGCTCTTCCCACAGTCCAGTATACTCTGCCCCTCCTTGCGGCTCAGATCACGTCATCTACTCATACTTCTTGTGGTTCTAGGAAGTATATCCTAACGTGCAGGAGTGAAAGCCCGATCAACTTCATGTTTGCCGTCTGCTTATCCTTAAACTTGAGAGGTCCACGCAAGCCGGCTTCCTCTGTTCGGCGTCGGAAGGACAAGCAGCAGGGTGGCTGCAAGAACCAGCGCGAGGAAGGCCCGTGGGTCTTCAGGAGGCTAGCGCTGCTTTTCTGCACCAGCGTTCCTCATCTCTGCTTTCGTATCTGGGGCAACATACTGCCCCCCTGCGCTCCAACGCCCGGCACCCGCATCAAGGGAAAGACCTACCCATCGTGTTCGCCCTCCTGTGTGTGAATCTCCGATAGCATTATTTAAGCTTATTTCCATGTTAAATCAAGAGCAAATGAAGATCTTTAGAGGCCTTAAGTCCCCCAGAAGATTGCTACCCCCCATATTTAATTCAACAAAAACACTATCATTCCCCAAAACTGGGTATAAAGAAATTCAAGTTTTGATTCTTCTTGACAATTTCTTCAGTGCTTTAAAAAAAAAATAAACTCTTTCCAGGACCACGTTTGCCCTCCTGATTTGGGAGCTTCTGTTTAGCTCATACCTAATCCCTGGTGAGACGACCCAGGGCTGGATGGAGGACCTCATCCCTTCACAAGGAGTTCCAGCGACCGCCAGCACTTTCCTCCAGCTGAGCCAGGCGCTGTCCGGGGCACCAGACTCCCCTCTGACTGTGATTCAGAAGGCCCTGGACCTATGGAAATCATTCCAGAAACCCCAAAATGAATCCACGGTAATCCAGAACCTACGGGTCTGGAAACACACCTTCAGAGGAGCTGAAGTCAAACTTCGGGAAATAGATAAGGTGAAAGGATCGCGGGTCCTCAATGTCGCCGACGGGGACGTGGCTGCATGGTCAGCCACAGTGTACCCGGGGAGGCGTGCTGCATGGGGGACGGGCGTCCCCACCTCCAGACTGGCCGCTGCACTGAGCACTGTTCCCAATCACAGGCCCTACGGAACTGGCTCTCACACCCTGTGGTGGGCCCCAGCCAGGCCCTCCGTGCAGACAAGGAAACTGAGGCTCGGTGACTGTCCAAGGGCCAAGGGCAGGCCGACCCTGAGCTTAGAAGCACATTCCAAGTCACCCCCCCTCCAAGTGGGCCCGGGCTCCTCCCATGTTCCTTATCAAAACGAAATTCAACCAGGAAGGCAAACACACACCTGTGTGATTTTGGACCCGTAACGTACTGCATCTGCACTGATATTCAGCGTGCTGGTTTCTATTACCAGCAAGGCAGTGAAGGAAAGTCCTGCCCAGGGTTTCTGGGCTCGGGGGCTTAAAACAAACCCATCCTTTTTAATGGCCCACGGTTATCAAATCAGCATGAGGGGAGAAAGGCTCATGGTTTTGATCTCACTTCTTTTGGGTGACATTCAGTCCCAGGTCATTGGGCGGACTGCACACAGTGGGGGGAGGCCCCCTTGTTGACCTGAAGATTCACCCAGACATTCTTAAAATCCATCTGGGGGATTGTATCACCTGAAGCATCGCATGGACACTGTGGATCTAAATCAAGCCAGTTAGATTACCAGGAGTAATTACACCTAGTAAAGTCATGTAATCTCTTCACACCAGTGTAAAAGTAGCTAATCCGAGATTATGGAAACCACTGCAGAACTTTCTTGGTGATATTGTGATTTTTGTGGGACTTGGTGTGCGTGCGTGCGTGTGTGTGTGTGTGTGAAATTTATGTGCTTATTAAGTGTTTTAAATGCCAGGGGAGAATGATAACAGCAATACCATGATCCAGAGGGTCCCAGTGGAAACCCACAGAGCCAATCCTAGAGGGCCGTCTGCCCAGAAAGAGGAACGTGCTGAGTATTTGCAGATGCGCAGGTGGAGCTAAGAACAGTAGCTCCCCAAACGGAGAGGTGGGTCTGTTTCTGCCCCCTCACTGCTGACCGGACCCAGGTAGTGAGGGTTTCATACTGTTAAATGAACGAATGGGGGCTTCAGCGGAGACTTCACATGCACTAGGCGCCCTCGTCACCTTGCCCAGGCTGTGGGGGAAGAACCACCCCAGGAAGTCTGGCTCCCCCTGGGAAGGGCATGCGCTCTGTGCCTTGCCCTCCCACACTCACAGAGCTGGGCTGAGCACAGCTGGCCTGCCCATGGCAGCCGGGTACACTGAGGACCACATCTGGACAGAGAAGGAACACGACAGGGATGGGTTCACACCAAGGCCTTGCCCTTCGGACCGAATCATGGGCAGACCTGGGGGCCGCTAACTTGGCTCCTCCAGGATGACACCCTCCTGCTTGAGATTTCCAGTTCAGAACGGTGAGACCTTCCCGGGTTTGTAGGTGAATTGCACGGCACTTAGTGCAAAGTATTATTAGCTGAAATGCCTTCATGCTCTCCACTCTGAATGGATAAGTATTTCCAGGCCACAAAACCACATGGCAACTGGCAATGGAGGCTAAGAGAGGAGCCACACAGGAGTGAACAGTAAGACAGGAGGCCAAGGAGTGAGCAGAAAGGACCGGGAGCTGCTCTCCGGCCCCTTGGAGCACCCAGGGTGCGAGCAGGATGACAGTGGGGGAGCTGAGGGTCCGGAGGGGCTGCAGGAAAAAGGCAACCGGCATTAAGGACCCTGGGACTCAGGCAGTGGTGCCCGCTATGGACTCACCTGCTGTGGGCCCGTGAAGCTGGGAGTGGTGGGCTGGGCCCCTACAGAGCAAACCCAGCTTTGACATTCGCCGGGCACCCTGCAGCTCTGGCCGGGCGAGCACAGGGCAGACAGGGCAGAACCATGCTCAAGAAGCAGACCTTTTAGCGGGAGAGGTTAAGTACTGGGTGTGGGGTGCTGACTACAGGGGATGTAGGAGTGATGAAGCTCTAGATCTGTGTGGCGTAAAATTAAAAGTTATCTTATGGGACAAAAAAGCATCCACCAGACATTTAGGGAAGGATGACATTTTAGACAGAAGGAGGAGAGGCATTCCAGGAGCAGAAACAACACAAATAAGGATGGAGTGGGAAGAACCTGGTCTGGTGGGTGAAGATGGAAGCCAAGCTCATGGTGGGGAAGACGGAGGAGCGGGAGGAGGAAGGGAGGGGGAGGGGGAGGGGAGGGGCTGGTAAGCCTAGGGAGAGGAGGGGGAGGGGAGGGGGAGGGGCTCCGGGCAGTAAGGGCCAGAGAAGGATGGGCAGAGAAGCACCAGCAGGAAGGTGCTGCTGGGCGTGGAGACTGGTCACCAACAGCAGGAAGTGTTAGTTGGGATCCTGGACGAGACTCTCTTTCAAGGCCTGGCTGTGCTCAGCAGAGGAGGGCAAATGGCTGGACATGGCCCAGCTGAGAGCCCCAGGAGCAACACCTGGGGCTGGGCCCCTCCTCCCAGGACCTCAGGCCTGCACAGTCGCAGGCCCTCAGCACAGAGTTTGTGTGGTGACCTGGAAATGAGGAGGATGGACAGAGGACACTCCAGGGAAAATGTCTGTGTTGCTCTAAAAACTTGAATCCAAGGGTGCATGACTTTCAGGAACTCTTAATGACTGGAAAGAGATGTTTGCTAAGATCTTGAAATTACAATATCAAGAAACAGAAGAATCAGAAAATTATTAATATATGCCCCACTAGCTCATCATCCCAGACCCCACCGTGTCATACTCACATGGGCCAGTCCCCGCCCCTACATTTATCTTCAACCTGGTCACTGGGAGGATGGTGGCTCTGCTCCTCATATTCCTTGAGGTCCCCATCCTGTGCCCTTTCTCTGCGTCTGAGCCCATAAATGCAGAGACCACCTGCCAGACCCTGCCTCATGATTATGGCCCTGAAAGGTGCCCTTCTTCTCAGGACCTGAATAGTCCCCCTGCCTGCCCAAATTCCAGCCACGGCGGCTGTTGGGTCTGCCCACAAGCACCTGCCCCGCTTGGAAAGTGTCTGTTCTGTGGACCCCATGACTCCCCACCTCCACCCTGAAGCCAGGCCCCACAGCTCCCAAAAGAAAAACAATTGTTTAAATCTTCATTTATAAAACCAATCACTGAACAGGTATTTACAGGCACCATCTTAGTAATACATAAGATGTTCTTCTGGGTGCTTAAAGTTGGAAAACCTAAGAAAACCACATTTCAGATAATAATATACAGAGACACCATAGGACTTCAGAGGAAGGGGAGGGAGCATTTCAGAAAGATTTCACAAGAAATTCCGAAGTCAAGAATGGGATAGGTTTTGGGGAGGTGGAGAAGAGTAAGAGTTTTTAGCAAAAAAACATCCCATTTATAGCCACGGACTCAAAAGCTCAGGACGTGTTCTGAGAGCCCAGCCGGTCACCCAACACACACACAGGGTTGCCGGTGGGCAGGCATGATTCCAGGGACCCGCAAACCTCCGCAGACAAACAAGGACGTTCATGCTGGCCCAGACTCCGACCACTGACCAGTGCCGGAAAAGCAGGTCACAGAGGAGAAGGGCCCCGGGGGGAGGGCAGGTTATAGGCAGAGTGGAAGGCCCACCTGAGCAAGCCTCAGCTCCGCTGGCTCAGGTGCTGGAATTCTGATCAGAAATGCGAGGGGCCTGGCCCCACCCTTCAGTGCTCCCGGCAAACTGTGGCCTGGGCGCTGAAGCTTAGGGCCTCCATCTCCTCGCCCCTAAAAGCAGGGGTAGGACCAGATCTCACTCATGAATTCTATGATGGTGATTACATCTTGATTTTCAAATAAAATTTCTGGGGTGAGCAGGAAAAACCAATCTAATAGCTGTTCATTTGGGTTCCATTTACAAGTGGCAATTGTGTTCATTTTTCTCATTTTGGTGATGAAAGCTCAGTCTGGGTTTGCAGACCTTCCTTTGTATTCAAATCTGGTTTTACATGTCATCCAGGAGTGGCAGGTACACCCTGTGTGCCTGAGGTCTGGAAGAGACTGAAAGCCCCCCAAATAATTTCTGTCCTCGAACCCCCTGTGTTAGAGACCGGTGGGGTGGACAGGCTCCTGAAGATGTGTTTGCTAGTCAGGAAGTGTTCCCAGCGAGGGAGGCGGGGGCCAGGCACTAACCAGCCAGCACTGAGTTGTCGGACAAGACGGCGGTCTGGGAAAGACAGGAACGGAGACGTGGGAGAACAGGCGGCTTGGGGGTGGGAGGGCGTGGCTGAGCTTTCTCCTTGCTGAATAACACTGGCCCTGCTGCTCCATCTTTTCTGCTTCTGCCCTACGTCTCAAACCAAAAGCTCCCTGTGAAGTAGCAAAGACCCAGGAAGACTGTTAGCAAGTGTCCCAGACACATCCAAGGTCCAAGGTCTTCCTCTAGTGTGACTGGGACAGGTGAGGCTTCAAGCAGCAGGTATGGGCTCCGTTCAGGCAGGTGAGGGATTGGAATTCGTGAGGCCCTCTGGCAGGTATCAGGGCGCAGTCGTAAAGAGATAATTCAGGCACTGAAGGATGGAAGTTCAAAGCCAGTGACACAGAGAGAAATCTGAGATACCGAGTTCAAAGTCGACAGCAGCAAGAACAAATTGCCGCTGCGTCTCGAGCTGTGAATGAGGGCTCCTTGCAAGGCTCCGCCCGCATCTCAGGGCCGGGGCGGGGCTGCATGGTCGGTGCGGGCTGGCTTTGAAGTCCCCGCAGATGACTGTGAGGGCGCGGACCCAGCAGGCGGGGCCCCCCCGCAGGAGGAGACAGCATCAAAGCCCAACGTGCGGGCTCCACCGTTTGCTTAGGGTTGGGCCTATCTCCAGTTACAGCCGCATAATCCACTGTATTCACCACTGTTTGCTTAGGTTTAACGCGGAGTTAGAATTCTGGTTTTGTTTCTCACTTAGGGAAAAAAAATAGCTTTGTACAGCGAGCTTACTAAATAAAACTTTGAGAACTCTGTTCGCCCCCCTAGGATGACTTCTGGCCTGCAATCTGATCCCCGGCAGGTTACTGTTGGTGTATAGAATTTCCAGGAGACTGGAAGACATTCGGAAGACATTCTTACGAATAGTAGCCTGCCCTGGGAAACAGAGGCTCTGAGAGTTTGGGGTGGCCCGACGGCCACAGCACCCCGTTGCTCTCCCAGGAAACACGGGGCAGTGCCCGCAGCAAAGGAGGCACCGCGTTGGGTCCTGGGATGGAGACAGATGTGTAACTGCATCCTCCACCCTTGATGACTTAGAAGGTCATGAAACTGCGCAGAGAATTCTGCCCATTGAGTTTTCAGACTTTTTTCCAGCTGATGGAATGCCATCAGCTTAGTTAAGAAAAGCCAAAAGCCCCGAACTAGAACTTTGAGAATAAATGCGGTGGTCCGGGGCCAGCGCCACGTAGACAGAGCACAGCACTGCCACGGGGTGTGGACAGCACTCTTCCCGAGAGGTGCTTTGCATGGTGTCATCTGCAGCGAGAGAGGTGAGTCCTGCGTGGACATGTCTGGGCCTCCTGAATGCAGGGCACTGGCCACGGGGGCGTGTGTTCCAGCACCTGGGACCATGCGTGTTCGCACTCACCGCCCCAGCTGAGGTCACATAAGCGTGTGACCGAGTTAGAGCACCCTGGCAGGAGTTCTCCTCTTCAGACTCAATCCCTTGTACTCACCATGGACTGAAGTACTTGTAGAAGGATGGGCCACCGTCCCCCAAAATGACGGGCTACATCACATCAGTGATCTTGCTCCCTGTATTATCTTAAAATAAACCATATATTTCTGTGAAAGACAATTTGAGACACTCTAGTGTGTGAGGCATACGACACATCCTCTCTCCACAAGTGGTTGTTGACTGTGTCCTGATCTATCCACCACCGAGCCAGAAAATGACAGGAAGAGGGAGAATCACAGACACTGCTCCTGTCCCCACACGCTCCCGTCGTCGAGTTGAGAAGCAAGATAGTCCCACTGAGAAACAGATTACGTGCCGGAATGGCTCCAAACTGGCGAAACAGTGCTCTGAGCTTTTGGGGTGGGGGGTCAACACAGGTTGCAATGAGCCAAGTCCACCCGGAAGCAGGTCCGGGTGCTCCTGGACGACTCGAGGGTCACAGCAGGGTCAACACAGGTTGCAATGAGCCAAGTCCACCCGGAAGCAGGTCCGGGTGCTCCTGGACGACTGGAGAGTCACAGCCGGTACAAGTGACTGGGGTTCTCGTGACGCAATCTGAAATAGGACAACAGCTAAAGCAAGGACCGGAGGGTGGGTGTGGTGAGGGCTGCGGGGGGTGCACCGGGCCCTGGATGAGCAGCAGCCTCCGCAGGCACCATCGTGGCCCCACACTGGTCCCCATCATCCCCACACCACTGACACAGATGAACTTCAGATACATCCTTGGCCTCAGAGCTCACGTAATCAAGCATGAGTGAGTGCTGGCTGGGTGCAGAGACGTCACACAGAAATCACAACCACCAGAGCGTGGAGCGCATGCAGGAGGCCCACACAGGCAGACTCCAGCCCTAGGGAGCAGTGGGTTTCCCCGGGGACATGGGAGAGGTGGACGGGAGAAGGGAACAGCTCGAGGGAACAGGGACGGGAAGGGTGCAGGTGCAAAGACAGAGCGGAGAGCAGGAACAAATGCAATGAATCTTCCAAGTCTGAGCCTTTTTCTAGCCACTGCTGAGGGACAAGTCAACATTCCCATGCTGTATCCTACTGGTCCATGAGATGGCTCAGGATTTTGCCAGAAATGCACAAGTTAAAGCACAACCCGTCCTAGTCTTGTGTGCAGAGATGACTTACATAACATTCGCATCTGCAAAGTGGCACTCCTCCCACACACATCTCAGCCAAGGAACGCCTTCCTATTGCTTATGCAGGACAAAGACACTGGGCTCCTCCTTGGCATTCCTCTCTCATGGCCCATGCCTAATCCATCAGCGCACATAGGGCTTTGCCCTCGGAGCAAAGCTGGGCCCAGTGCGGTGCAGCCCCTCCATGGCCATGCTCACAGCCACACTCACGGTCAAGCTCACGGCCGTGCTCACAGCAACGCTCAGGGCCACGCTCATGGCCACGCTCACAGCCACGCCCATGGCCACGCTCACAGCCACACTCACGGCCAAGCCCACGGCCGTGCTCACAGCAACGCTCAGGGCCACGCTCACAGCCACGCCCATGGCCACGCTCACAACCACACTCACGGCCAAGCTCATGGCCGTGCTCACAGCAACGCTCAGGGCCACGCTCACAGCCACACTCACAGCCACGCCCATGGCCACGCTCATGGCCATGCTCATGGCAAAGCTCACGGCCTTGCTCAGGGCCACGCTCATGGCCATGCTCACAGCAATGCTCACAGTCACGCTCACGGCCACGCTCATGGCCACGCTCCCCTGAGGACTGTGTGCTTCTGCCCTGGGCCCGACGATCTTGTTTCACAGAGAATCCACGTTCCCAAACTGCAGAAGATAACGGGAGTTGTTGGGGACGCGAGAAGTCAGAGCCGGTGTGCCACTAGTGGGGGCAGGTGGCGTGGCTGTGGTGGACCGTAGGCCGGCCCCTCACAGAACGGAACACAGAGCTGCATGGGCTGCAGGAGCCCCACTTCTGGGTGGATCCACAGAAGAAAGAGGGGGCTCACACCCACGCTCACAGCAGCCATATGCCCAGTAGCCAAAAGGTGGAAACAACACAGATGGACAGGCTGTTTAAGCACATTTTGTTTCTCCCGAGAATGGAACAGAATTCAGGCTTCACAAGGAGGGCCATCCCGACACCCACTCCGACACGGATGAACCTGGAGAGCATCACGCTGGAGGGAAGCCAATCACCAAGGGGCCAATGCTGTGTGATTCCTCGAATGCGGTCTCTGCAGGGGTCAGACTCAAAGGGGTGGAGAGCAGAGGGAAGGGCCGGGGGAGGGGGGGACTTCATGTTTCCTGGCGACAGAGTTCCAGTTCTACATAATGAGAGGGTCCTGGAGCTGCTGGTGGTGGCCCAGCGAGGTGGGTGTATTCACTTAGAGATGACCGAACAGGTCAGGTTTATCGTACACGTATTTTACCACAATAAAAAGAGAGAGAGAGAAGCCAGAGTCACGGCTTTCAGACGTGGATCCAACTGCTGCTCCTCCACGTGCAGCCCTCCAATGGCTCCCATCCTGCTTGGGTCGTCTGCTCCCGACGCCCTGCTTGTCCCCGCGGCCCCTGGCACCTGCAGGCCCAGGATGGCTCTGTGCCCCACCCCCCACCAGTGGCACAACCCCGTCTGGCTTCTCTCCACAGCACTTTCCACCACTGACATAGCAGGGATCTTACTTATCTGCTCATCTATTATCTGTCTCCTGAAATGAGGGTTATGAGTCCTATTAGGGACGGATTTCTCCTCTTTTATCCCAAACACCCAGAACAGTGCCTGGCACACAGTAGGCAGTCAACACCTAACTCCTACATCTGTCGAGTGAGGGAAGGAATGAATGAATACGTCAAGTTTAATTAAGTCAAGGAGAGAAGGCGTATTTTCTTTAAAATATTTGCGTTTTCTAAAACTCTGAAATCTGTGTATATTGATTTTTTTCCTTTGCGTGAAGGTAATGTTGTTAAAAAGAAATCCATACGGCTGATGTATATATAAAGCAAAAAAAATACAAATGAGGCAGAAAGTGGCTTCACAACAACATGATCCTGTCGGCCACGTTTACCATAAATTACGGCATACCCACGACCACCGCACAGATGCATCTAAGTGCGTGTGCGTACACACATGTGTGCTAAGGAGGCTTTCACAAATTTAGCAGCAAGATGTAGTTGTAAGAACATCTTCGCTCTACGTTGTCCCTGTAGGTTATTTCTGTAATAAAATTGCCAACTCCAGTGGCTGCACTCAATTTCACAGGCTTCCGTAAGCTGAACTGAAGAGCCACATTTTTGCAGCTCCACACACAACTGAAAACCCCTCTTGAAAATGTCGGTAATATTCAAACAAATAGCTGGATGTTTGGGCAGAGAATAGCATTCTTTACCCGCAGCATTTTCTCCTAAACCTCAGCTGTCAACACAGGCGACGACCCCGCCTATCAGATGTCGCGGCCATACCTGAGTCCCCTCGCCCAGCAGCCACTTAAAATACTTCATTTCCTTTTCATCAGAATAAGCTGCGATTATCTCCCTGAAAGCGAGGCTGCTGTCTTCCCGGCGTGGACCGTCCCCAGCCGCAGCCCAGCCGCGGGAGCCGTCTCTGCCGCCTGCGCTCTGGGGAGCTGCTCCGTCTGCACACGGCCTACGGGACAGACACGGCGTGACACAGACAGCAGGGCAAGTCCTCTGTAGCTTCAGGGAGCACCCGCGCCAAAAATACAAAAGAGCACTGCCTTTTTGCCCAGAAGGGAATCGTTTCTGGACATTCTGCTTCCTTGGGCTCCCATCTAAACTGCTGGGGAATAAAACACCAGCTGGCTAGCTCTCAGGACCACAGGTATGTATGTGGGCGACCAAAGTAAATCTGGAAACAGAGAGGATGAGGCAGGTCGTCCTTGTAACGGTTCGCGATCGATGGACAGTTTCCGTACAGTAAACTGAAAACAATAGGAGAACACTTCCTGCCAAATCCTCCAGAAAAGACATTTCTCTCAAGTTATTTTCAAAGGGAGCAAAGCTCCTATTACCTGAGTAACCTGATTAGGCGAGAACATAAGGACGGCGACTCTGGGCTGGCGCCTCGGTCCCCCAGCCCGGAGACACTGCAGGGACGGAAGGAAGGAAACCATGGCTCTCCTCCCTGAGGTCAACGCTGAGGCCCACAGAGGACCACCGCCCCCAGTCCCCACGTCCACCAGGGACGCAGCAGCTCTTCACTGTCGTCGTGACTCTTGATGGAGTTCAGCTTCACCCCTGGGAGGAGCCTCTCTCTTTCCTGGCAGGAGGACTTCCTTTTTTTGCAGTCTACCCAAAGTGTATTTATTTGGGGGAGATGGAGGAGTTAGGATCCTATGTAAGAATACTAGGATTTTTAGAATAAGGTCTTGTTTGCCCTGCGTGCCTCCCCTCCACGTCTGTGGCCTTGAGTCAGTTTCCCAGACTTGGCCCACTCTTTTCAGCAGGGCTCACGCACCTAACCGCACTTCCCTTCAGCACACCACCTGTGTTACTGGATGACACCTTTGGATAATTCACCAGCACGATCCATATCTGAGCTGATTAGATGCAGAAGTAAGAGAAGAAAGTTCTAACCCAGTAAGGAAATCCACTAGCTATGAAACACACTGTCACAAGAAAGTTCTGGCCCCAAAGAGCAGATCAACAGAGTGATTGCTTTTCCTATTTTGTATTGTTGGGACAAATATCCGCAAGCCTAATGTTATGTTCCCCAAGCTGCATCTTGGCAGCTAACTTGTTAGTACAAAGCTTTGACTAGAGTTCCCCATTGAAATGAGTGTTTTTAAAGATTTTTGTCACATCATTAATAACTTCACTCAAAGATCACACATCTATACTTCAAATAAAGCATTCAACCATGTAGTTAGCATCTTGCTGACCTCACTTACAAACAACCTTTGACAGTTCAGTAGAAGTATGACTAATTGCTTATCTCATGTCTTTACTTAACAAAATACTTCATATATGTTGTTAATTATCTTTCCACGGCTGCACAAGTAAGGAATAGAAAAAGGTGCACTGGTGTCTTGGAAATTATTTCATAAAAATACGTGTATATAGGTGTATGTATGCAGACATGGGCTTTTTGCACATCACTTAATTGCAAAACAAAATGATTAGCTCTAAACTTTCATGCAATAGTCCTAAGTGAGAAATTCTATCACATTATCTCAAGGCAATGAGTTCACATCTACAGGTCAAACTGCTTGGTTATTTCATTTAAATTTATAAATACTAAAGGTAAGTGCACGAGTTTCCTCATCAGCTTTCTCAAGTTGTTCCCACGCCGTAACGTGCAGGATGGGGTTTACGGTGCCTTGAAAGCAGCTGCTTGTCATACGTCCCAACCTGGGACAGTTGGGGTCCTGGAAGTGGCCGGAGCCAGAGGGACATCAGATGCCACTGATGGCGGAATAGAGGGGCCAAAAACTCAGCAACAAATACGTATTCTCATATTCCTTCACACACTTTTTGGCGTCAAACCACCAACCCCTCTTCCCCAAGCACTTCTTACTCAGCTGGTGTTTGACCACCATGTGCTTAAGCTCAGAAAAGTCTGCCCAGTCTTTGTATCATGTGAATGGCAGGTGGGGATCAACCCTTGTATTTGCCCTGTTCTGTCAAGTGACTTACAAACGTCATTTGGGAAAGTACAGAAACTGTGTTTAGTAGAGCTAGCAAGAATAATCGTGGCCCGACCAGTATGTGGAGCAAAGACCATGCAAGACAGACAGAACTCAAAAATAAATAGACAAACAAACAAGCTGGAATCTGCAACAAACGAGCATAGACCTGTGTGGACCTCCCCCGGCTCGATCCCTGCTCAATCCACCAAGGAGCTTTCAATTCCTTAGCCTGCTTTCAGTATTTCAGTTTCATAGTTTTATCAGTTTTAAAGTATTTAGTCCCAAAGAAAAAAAAATACCACTGAATATATACATTTAAGATTGTCAAATGTTGGTTTGGCTTTTACTTGGGATTGTTATTTGGGGGAAGAGTCTGAGTGAGTTCATTTAAAAAACTGTATGGAATATACATTTGATCTCATTAGGTTTTTCTTCCTGAGTGGGAGACACCTTTGAGTCATTTCCTTATGTTGTCCTCACCTGGGCTGCCGGGTGGTCTGTGGACACGGAGGGAGACAAAGGACCAACAAGACAGCCTTGAAAATCAAAGCTTTATTTATCTCAAGAATGATAAGAGTCAGAGTTCTTTCATTGTCCAGAAATTATTTCAATGCTTTAAAAAAAATTCCTGGAAGTATGGAAAGCTCATCTTTATAAAAATTATTATACCTTTAGTTTGCTTCCTGTGAAAAGGTCAGAGGGCCTAGATCCAATTAATGGTAAAAATCTACTTCAGTCCATGACATAATTTAGTAGTGACTACATTTTATTATTCCCACCGTCTCTGAGACAAAAGCTACCACTGTGTTATGTCATCTAAGCCCATTCAGAGAGAGACTCACTATGGGACTAAATCTCCATACATACGATTCTGCCATTTCTCTTACCGTGGAATTTTGTGACGGCAAATACGTCCGCCGTCTTGTCTGAAGCCAAGGGCTGAAGCAGACTGGTCTCTAAGTTCCTACTGTAAGTTTGTCACTAAAAGGACCACTTTGTACCCCGAGGAAAAAAGAAGGGTATCGAGCAAATATCTTTCCTGCTCTAAGTTCCAAGGGCAGCTTGTGTGTCTTTGTTGTTTGGAGCTTAGGAGTTGAAGTGGGTTTTCCCACGTGGCATGCTTGGAATTCTTCGAGGGGCAGGAGGCCGGGGAAGCCCGGGCGTCACTGACGGCCGGACACAAGGGCTGTGGGGCTCAGCGACGATCCACCGGTCCTACTGCCCCCTCCAGCCCACAGAGCAGACAAAGATGAAAGACGACATGCTGCCCCGGAAGATGGGCCATGTTCTGATGAAGCCGGAGCATTCTGGCTCCGGATGGACCAGTGCAGGCCGTTCACGGGGAGGGGGGCCCTCCACGTCACGAACCCCTCCCCCAAGACCGGTGTGAGCATGAGGCAGTCACACCTGCACCAGGGAGCCGGGTCAACCACCTGTCGGTCAGGAAAGCCAAGGGACCAAAAAGCTCAGCTCTGCAGGGAAGGTGAAACCCTGCGGGATGGCAGGGACAAGGTCCTCGGTCACCACGGCCTGGCCATTTCCTCACCCCGAAGGGCACAGTGTGGAAGCCTGGGAGTGGGCGAGGGCCGGGAGCCATCTGGGGTGAAAGGGCCCCGGGGTTCTTTGTGCTGTACCCTCAGCGAAGGGGACGCCTCTAACACGGTGTCTCCCGTGTGGCCACGTCACACCCCAGGGACCAGCCACAGGCAAGTGAAGAGGAAGCCGCACTCCCCCACCGCCCATCAGCCTCCCCATAGCTCCCGCTATGGCCACACACAGCCCTGCACGCTTGTCCTGCTCTCGTCTTCTAGAAGGCCAGTGAACGCCCCATCTCTTCTGTTCTCTACAGTTTCCCGGTGGCTGTGGACAGGAGACAAGACCCCACAGCACCTGAATGTGAGTCTATAAACTTCGTCATCCTGAGGGTAACAGGACCACGAGTCTCCAGAACACATTTCCTGCAGAGTCATGCTCAACATCCGAATTCAGTGATGAGGGACAGAGCGAGGCAGTGGGGACAGGTGAGCGCAGAGGGGTGACTGACGCGAGCAACCATACTGCTCTGCATCTCTCCCTACAAACTTAAGAAAACACTAGTGGGAACACTATAAACAGAAGATGAACACATTCCTCCTTTGCGACACGGAGCCTTTCCTTTCTTCTCTGCTTTCCCTCTGCACTTCATGGAGAAACCATCAGCTCTCTTGCCCATCAGTTATCACTTCCCGTCCCCCAGAGCCAGGACAAGCCATCTGCCTCTCACTGTCACTTTACAAACCAATGTCCTAGAAGGCCTGAGAGAAAGGGTAAAGCAGACGAGAAGCTGAAGCCTGCTTGGGACTCCCCATATTCCAGAAGATGTTCTCGCTCAGACAGGTGGGGAGTGAGCGCATGCCTCCTTCATCTGTACTTGTCTTCTGTTCCAGTTCCTAGCCTGTTACCGGCTTATGGACAAAGGTAACTGATATTAATTAAGAGCGACTGCAAGTTCTTTACTTATCTTCGCAGGTGTAAATGAAGGGATCGGGGAATGCCCAAGGTCAGCGGGCTAGCGGCAGCGCAGCCCGGCGAGACTCCTTCAGCAGGGATCACTCGATACGGTGCAAGACGCGGCCCAGTCCAAACACAGAATACACGTAGCCAGCACTCGACTGACTGAGTCAGTGAATGCCGAATAACCTCATAAAGAACTCACTCCCCTTCCCTCCTTTGATAAACACAGGCCTCTCTTCCACCACGGCTGGGGGAGAAGGCGCCCCGGATGTTAATGCATCAAGGACTTGTCGTGTCAAAGACATGGCCTCCACGTGAACATGATAAACACAAAAGCTTACATGATATCCCCATCGTGGGAACCCAACACCATTGTATCTGAATATGTTTTTCTCTTGACTATCAAGTCCAGTGGTTTCCACAATTTTAAAAATTACTAATAGTAACCCTACCGTTAACTAATTGAGGAACGAGGAGATGTGGGTGCAGGGCAACCTGGAAACATCTTCCTACGGCCAGTGGTGCCAAGAGAATCTCAGTGACCCCCAAGATGGGCTCTGTTTACACATGCGTGACCGAGCCTTGTATACTTAGGGGAGGGAGAAACCCACGGGACCATGACGTGCTCCCCCCCAACCCTGCCCCCGCCTTCTAGAATCTTCCCGTTCTCTAGATTCCACTTCCAGAATCTCTCTCGAGTCTGGCCCACCCTGTGTCCGTGCTGCCCCAAGGCGGCTGCTCAACATCGGGTGAACGAATTCATCTCTCCTCACTTAGAACTGACCGCCGTGGCGCTGTGCCTGGCACCAGGCTGACACGCAGTAGGTGCTCCTTAAATTCTCTCCACGGAAATGGCTAAGGGAAGGGAGCTCCTCCTGCTCTCCCTTCCCTCTGTCATTCCCTCCTGCACACAGCCGGACTCAACTGTCTAAAGCACTCACCCTTTTTAAGAACTGAGGGGTGAGAAACAGTCTTCTCTGAGAAAGAAGAGGCACTTCTTAATCTCAAAATAGATGTTCAGCAAGAGGAATATTTTTGTAAAAATAAGGGATAACCTGAGAGAACACACAATAGAACTGTAATTTCAACAATGGAATTCGCTCTGTTCGTTTGAAGCGTTAGCAGTGTATATTACTCTGCATTAGTTACAATGATAAATAGTGTTTTCAGATTCAAACACATCAATTACAGCGTTCCTGGGTATTCAGACGTCTTTTCCTGTTCCATTTTGTACACAGTTCCTCTCAGACTTCAAATCAACGTTTCAAAAATATTTATTCGCTAATTGTAAACTCATGGTGGCCGTTCTTAGCTTTAATATTCTTGTGAAAATCAGGAAAGCCAAATTTGCCTTGAGCAAAATGTATTTATCACACTAAATGACATATGGTTTTGTTATCCGTCCAGATAAAAAGAATACTGGTAAAGTTGGAGTAAAAGTAAATCTTAAACATATTTTCTAAACTGGTTTGTCACTGAGAGCTAAAACTCCATTAACAATCCAATCTTTTGTGGCAAACGTTATTCTGTGCATCTCTTCCTCTGGTAAAAATAAGTCACTAACATTTTAGTATAAGTTACTCTTAGTAAACCACTTTTCTGCAAGTAGAAGGGAAGAACGGAACAGAAAAATGGGGGTGCAGGGGCAAAAGCATCGAAATTTGCCACACAGCCTGTGCGTAAGGATGTTCTCTCCCCCACCTCCTTTGAAAATCAAGATTTGGGAGGACAGAGTCTTTCTACTGTCACTGATGAGAATGGAGACTGGAAAAAATATCTTAAATACAGTCTTTGAATCTTCACAGTTTGAAACGCTACACAAAAATCTAGTGAACCTAGAATACCAGAAGCCCTAATTCCCAAATTCCATTTTTAAAATAATAAATTAGGGGCACCTGGGTGGCTCACTCATTAAGCGTCTGCCTTCGGCTCAGGTCATGATCCTAGGGTCCTGGGATCGAGCCCCACATTGGGCTCCCTGCTCCGTGGGAAGCCTGCTTCTCCTTCTCCCACTCCCCCTGCTTGTGTTCCCTCTCTCTCTGTGTCTCTCTCTGTCAAATAAATAAATAAAATCTTTAAAAAAATATATAAATAAATAAATAAAATAAAATAATAAATTAATGTGTTAAGAACCTGCAACATGGCGCCATCTGGTGCCTGCACGGAGAAAGGTCGTCTGATCAAAGGTACCCTCTCGTCCCCTTTGTTAGCTCGAGTGGTGAAAAAGTAAAAACACAACAGTTGTCTGTCATCACATCCAGTCCTAAAGTGCTACTAAAAACAAATAGTCTGAAAATCAACTTGGAAATTATTCGTAGTTTAGCCAAAATGATCATATTTTGAGACAGAACGTGTTATGTTCTGCTGATACCAACACTGAGTTCTTACAACACAACAACTTCCCTCTCTCCACATAAATATATTTTTAAATAACAAAAGCATTTTCCAAGTGAATATGCTAGTGAGATTTCTTTGTCACGGAAATTCACAGCACAAACAGGAGCTTTCTCAAACTCTGCTCCTGAACACACAGAGCACCCCTCCTCCCAGGAGGCAGATTTGAAGTCATAGATCTAAAATTGACTTGGAAATTCAAAATACTTAGGAAATAAAAGTGCAAAGACCTCAGAGTTGAGTTTCCTTTCACTTCCCAGAATATGAGCACCCTCTCCTGACTGCACTGCATGGAAGTGGGCATGAGAGCAACGCCCTCCCGAGCGAGCCCGTCAGGGCCACCTGGCTCACCCCACCCCCACGACACCGGCCCAGCCACTCATGCTGAGCCAAGCCCACTAGAGGCTATGAGTCACGACATCTACAAAATCATCGTTGAACACGAAGGCTTCACTTTGCTCGTTTTATCTCGTTTCTGATTTCTTCCTGACTTCAGTCTTTTGTACGAACAGTTGCCCCGTGAACCGTCCTCGACACTTCCTGTCACGTGTGGGCCCAGCGCTCTGTCACACGGGCCCAAGACCTGGCTTCAGATGCATCACAAACATTCTCACCCACACATACTTGCTCCTCGCGTTCTTCCTTTCCGGAATATTCTCTCCCCACTCAATCTGATGTCTCCAGGCTCCCGTTCAAGTCCCATTTCTTCCATAAAAGCCCTCCGCCATCTCTCCCACTTTCCCGGATGTGAATAGTGGCCTCCCACACCATTCACAAGGCAATTTCTGCAGACTTAATATTTTTATTTTGATGTTTTGAGTTATAGGTCATTTTCCCAACTGGATGATGAGCTCTTTTTTGGATTTACATGCTGAATACTTTATACAGTGTCCAATGACAATAATACGTACTGACCGTTGCTACGTAATTGCTCTGTTCTCAGTGTTTACATAAAATCTCGGTGAGGCAGACACTACAGTTCCCCTCACGTGGAAGATGAGATAAAGCCGCTCAGCTAGGACACAAGAGAGCAGGATCTCGAGCCCGGTCTGTCCACCCTTCGGCCCACCCCAGTCTTCACCGCCTCACTACCCCTGCACACACCACCACCAACAGGGGACGGCACCACCCCGGGTCTTCACCGGGAAGTCTGACAGCAGCTGATGTGGTGCGCACCCCAGCTTCCCAGCCTCGCGGGGCGCACCACATGTCGGGAAGAAGCACCAGTCTGAGGATGCTGGGCTTCAGCCACTCCGAGCACTGAGCAGTCTCTGACCTCGGGCAACTGGCCAACCCCGTCCAGACCTCGGCTTTCTCATTCCTAAGACAATGTCCACTCTGCAGAGTCTGCACTGCGGGTCTGGTATCTTCTCTGATGCCAAGCCGACGACAGGTTGTGGTCCAGACTCTGGCAGCAAGCAGGGCACCCTCTCCTCCCAGCTGAGCTGCCTCTGGCCACACCCTTGGGGGAAAACAAACTTGATTTCCTCAGGATGCGACGCCGCCTTGCCTATTTCCATGGTTTTGTACATCATGTGTCCTGCTGGAGTGTCTGTCCCCTTCTTCCCCTGGGCAGAGTCAGCCTCAGCTTGGGGCAGGGTGCTCTGCGGCACCCAGCGTGCGTGAATGGACGCGGGTGTGAGAGAACACAGTGAGAACAGGTGGGGGCAGGAAGGAGCGGTGTGGGGCCCTGGCCGGGGGGCAGTGAGCCGGCCCCTGTCTTTGGTGCAGGCTGGGGGGCCACATGCAGGCCACACCCAGTGCACTAAGTCCCACCACTCCCACCGCTACTCAGCAGCAGAGTCCCAGCCTGCCACCCTCCTCCTTCCCCAAGACCTCGTCTGTGCTGCTCGTCTGGGGAGGCCCTGCCCGCAGAGTGCACCCAGGTGGGGACAGCACTGAGGACAGGAGCCATGGAGAGTTCCAGAACCTCATGCTGGAGGGCTGCGCCCCCTTCTACCAACTGCAAGAGTCCCTCCTTACGTTCTCTGCCGGCATCCCTGCGCGTCTCTGATCTCTGAAGCTCCATCCAGGGGTGGCCTCCACTGGGCAGGCCTCCCCCACGGCTCAGAGGTGTGGCTTGGACAAGGGGCACCGCGGAGTCTGGGCCGACTCCGTACTCTGCGCTGCACACTCCTTCCCCAAAACATAACTACACCTACGGGCAGAACGGATGCTCAGTTACTGCTTCTGGACCTTAATCACCAGCCAGTCTGGGAATTTTGGTCTGCTGACCCCATGTTACCCAACCCTGAACTCTTGCCGAAGTCACTGCATGTGGAGGAAGGGCCAGGACAGCCACAGGGACCTCGAGAACGGAGACAAGGTCAAAAGAAAGGGAAGGATCGTCGGCGTTTGGTGGCCGCCCTTAGATGATGAAGTCACAGACTGCGGAAAGTCCCAGTGGAAAGGGATCTAGGGCTCTAAGCTACGCGGGAGCTCGGGGTGTACCCAGCCCCCCGCGGCCCCCCAGCCCAGCCTGGGAGGCAGGTGACCTCGGGGGGGTTGTGGAGACGCTGGGACACATCCACTGCTGGTGTAGGATGGTGCGGCTGCTGAGGAAAGGTCTGGTGGCTCCCCAAACAGTGAGACAGAATCGTCACGTGACCCACAACCCCACTTGCAGGTAATGCCCGGGAGCTGTGGATACCAGCGTATGTCCACGTCTGCTTGAAGGGGCTACGAGGGGGTCACAGCCCAAACATCCATCAACAGAGGACATGACACAGAGGTGCCCTCCCCACAAGCTGGAATATCGTTCAGCCATAAAAAGACACAAAGTACTCATACGCCAAAACGTGGAAGGACCTTGAGAAGAGTATGCCACGTGACAGAGGTCAACACGAAAGGTCACGCATAGTAGGAGTCCATCTCTAGGAAGTGTCCAGAACAGCAAATCTACAGAGATCGGAAGCAGACGGGTGGTTTCCCAGGGCTGGAAGGAGGGGAAGCCGGGAGCACGTGCCAACGGGGCTGGGTGGGGTGAAGACAACGTTCTGGAACTACGAAGACCTAATGGTTGTACCACAGTGTGAGTATACAAATGTCACCGAATTACTCACTTTTAAATGACTGATTTTATGTAATGTGAATTTCACCTGAGTAAAAAAAAAAAATTAGATTTAGTTTGAAATGTGTTAAGATTAAACATAATTACCACCTTTTCTTACAGCTTTTGCTTTGGAATTCTAGCATCTAACGCAACTGAGGGTGCCCCTCAAGAGCCCAGCCAGCCCGAGCTGCCTCCAGAACGGCGCTGGGTGAGCTGTCCCCCGGCTACGGAGACAGCAGCTAAACGTCAGTCAGCGCTCCAACACGGCTCCGCATCCACGGGTGAACACCTGATCGGTCACGCAGGTTACTGGAGAAGTCGGACACACGACACAGAAACACCCCTGGGCTCCTGAGCCACAGAAACGTGGCCTCTCTGCTGGTGACAAGACCGCCTTCTGGGGGCCACATGTTTCTGAGACAGCCTCAAAGTGCAAGACCCACAGAATCCCAAAGCCCGTCATAATAAACTGGGAGGCAAGGGTATTCCCTTCGGTAGGAGAGATGAACCAGGGGGCGTTCACTCGCTGCGCGGACATCTCTTTGAGGATGAGGACTGCCACGGGGTGCCCCGGGGATGCGGCTTTGTCCAGAGGGAGGGCTCTCGCCCTACGTCTGTCCTCGCTTCATCTCGCTTCCATCCCCGGACGCCGCAGGATTCCAAACTCCGGATGGTGAAGCCTTGCTCTTCACTTTCCTACAGAAGTAACCGGCTTTCTTTAAAGCGGAGGTGCTGTGTCTTCTACAAAGAAACTTCACACACATTTTGGCTGCATGTGTCAACCTCTGCGTGCCGGGCTGGGCTCGGACTCTTCAGACGCTGGTGGGTTTCCCCCGTGTCAGGGACTTCAGCACCGTCAGCCCGTCGGCTCTGTGTTTTCCAGGCTGCCGTGTGTGCCCACGGTCCAAAGGCGCTCCCCGGGCATCAGAAAGTTCAAGCTGGTGCAACCACCTTGCAGATGCTGCTCTGCAGAGCAGGCTGGTGACACACAGCGCCCGGCAAACCTAGCAGACAGACAGACACCCAGACACAGCGCCTCGGGACACCTACCGTGGCTTTACCCAATAGTTACGAAACTAGGGAAAAAACAGTCTTAGATATTAAATCAATTATCACCAATACTCAAAGGAACGCTATAGTAAATTATTTTATGATCATTTTATAATTCACCCCATAATTTATTGATCTATAATTATTTTTTAAGAGAGGCAAGCCTCTATTATTAGCTTTATGACATCAGTTAACATTTTCCTTGAAGCCGAAGATTTAGCAACATCACCCATGGTTCAGTAATAATGCGCAGTCATCACTGGCAGTATTTTAAATGAGGCTGTCTTCAGCAAGTGCAGACATAAAGGCTAGTCGACTGGAAAAGGGAAGAGGAAGGGAGACAGATGGAGACAGAGGTTGCCTGCAGCACGGATGAGGTCACTGCAGGATGTCAGCAAGTCCCCGGCACTTGCAACGTCACGGTGATGAGAGTGTGTGCACACGCATGTGCGTGTGCATGCACGTGTGTGCATGTGTGTGTGCATGTGTCTAGGGGGCACTATTCTGAAAGTTGCCAGGCATAAAGAATTGCTCAAAAGGGATATCCCAAACCCAAAATAATAGTACACACCCTGTTCCAGGACTCGTGAGTTTCCAAGAAAGGGGAAGAAGAATCTAGGTGCATATCACCTAACTGGCTTTCTGGCAAATAATTCTTCTACGTAATCGTGTAACAAGCTACAGGAGCACCTCAAGGAGAGAGGACATGACAACGTGAATGGAATCCGCACAAGGACCCAGAGGTACCCTCAGAGGCTACAGGACACCCGGGCTCCTCTCTTCTCTGCGGTCCCTTCACTCAGTATCTCCGACTGCTATTTATTTGGGAGTTTTGAATTTTTCTAACTTACAGAGTGAAATAATGACAGGAGAAATTTTTAAAGAAAACTGGGTTCTATGATGCTAACAGGTTACAGATGTTTTCATTGTGCACCCATACGCCACATATCCCCACGATTTTGGACTTATAATACATTACATACATAATGTATATAATACATTATATAGGTATGATAATAACAATACATTATAAGGTGCTGGTCTGAGGTTTGATCATGGACACAACAGTGGTGGAAGCACTCAGAAATGACACAGGGAAGGCAGAGTAAAGACTTAGTGAATTGAACTTAACTGATGGACAGGATAGGCTAAAACACCATGTGAGCACGTGTGACCCATTTTAAGCCTTGCCTTAAATGAACATGTGTGAGAAAGACCGACTGTCAACTCCAGCGTCGGCCTCAGGAGATTAGCAGCATCCGCCCCAGCACCCTGAATAAGTAATCACGCATTCCCCGCACACCAGCGACTATAAACTCTGAACACCTGCTCACGTCTCCAGACGAAGCCACACCTGGAGAACGGCCATCAGCTTACCGCCCACGCAGCACTTGCTTCCTTCTGGGGAAACCTCAGGTTTCAGTTATCTTGTGGTTTGGTGAAGACGTCCCAACGAACTGCCCATCAAACAAGCTGGACACACAAGTGACCAGAGGCACTTTTATTTTGGCCTCCTACTGTCCCTTTAAGTAGGGACATCATCACAGATAACCTCTCTCTCCTCGGGACAAAAACCCAGCGGGCCCCGTAAATTCCCCAATTGTTCAGGGCCTCTGCTCCAAACTCAGTGCTCCCTCTTGAGCCCCCAGAAGTCTGACGACCACCAACACAGCTAAAACGTGTTTCTCTGGAAAAAGTAATAGGCAAACTTCTGGGGAAACTGATAAAGAAGACAAAGACACAACTGAGTAATATTAGTCATGAATAAAGAGACGTAATGCCAGATATAATTAGTAACATAACTTAATGCCAAAATTCGCGAAAACTTGGACAAATGGATAAATTCTTTGCAACTTACAAGAACTCAAAAATAAACAGAATTCCTCAAGAGTCTTCTCACTATTAAAGAAACCAAAGCAGTAGTTAAGAATTTTCCCAGAAAGAAAACACAAAACAAGGGTTTTTTTTAATTTTATTTTCTTATGTTATGTTAATCACCATACATTACATCGTTAGTTTTTTTTTTCTTTTTTTATTTTATTTTATTTATTTATTTGAGAGAGAGAGAATGAGAGACAGAGAGCATGAGAGGGAGGAGGGTCAGAGGGGGAAGCAGACTCCCCGCTGAGCAGAGAGCCCAATGTGGGACTCGATCCCGGGACTCCAGGATCACGACCTGAGCCGAAGGCAGTCGCTTAACCAACTGAGCCACCCAGGCGCCACATCGTTAGTTTTTGATGTAGTGTTCCATGATTCATTGTTTGTGTATAACCCAGTGCTCCATTCAGTATGTGCCGTTGTTAATACCCATCACCGGGCTAACCAATCCCCCCACCCCTACCCCTAGAAAATAAGTGAGTTCTAAAAACTTTTCAAGACACAGACTGTTCTATTCTTACACAATTCTCTTCCTCTAGGGGGTGAGGAGAGGGGCTGCTCCCATCTTATGAGTCCACTATAACCTGGATGTCAATTTTACAGCAGACCAATCTCATTCGTGAACATATAACCCAAATCCTAAATAAAATATTAGTAAACCAGACCCAACAGTGAATAAGAAAACATTATATGTCCTGGCTAAGTCTGAGTTCTCCCAGAAATGCAAGAGTGTTCTAATATTAGAAAATCCACAATCTTCATTCCCCACATCATCAAAATATCCTATGGTTATCTCAACAGAGATGTGGCCAAACATCATTCAAGCTAGGAACAGAAAGAAACGTCTCTAACCCGGTCAAGACTGTGTCTAAAATACCTGCCGTGAACATTCTTCTTTGTGGGAAGATACCGGAAGCAGCATTCCCTCAAAATCAGGTACTGACCAGGATGGCCACGGGCACTGCTCTAATTCAACACCGTGGTGGAGAGTGGAGCCAACACGTAAGGAAGTTAAAATACGTTCAAGTCACCAGGAAAGGAAGAAACAAGGTCATTATGAACTGCAGAAGATACATAGAGGAAATCAATAACCTATGGAAAGATGTTCAGTCTCACCAGTACTTAACCTCAGTGTAAGCTAGGAACACACAAGATACCACTCCACACCCACTATATTAGAAAAATCAAGAGTCCTGACAACACCAAAGCTCAGAGATTATGTGGACCACTGTGTCACAGAGTGCAAGCTGACACACCTCTTTGGAAAGCAACTTGCTATTATTTTGTGACGCTGAGAGTTTGGATGTCCTCCGATCCAACAATCCCACTTGTGGGGGTATGTCCCAGAGGAACCCTTGTGCACGTGCCTGAAGAAAAGTCTAGGAAAATGTCAGTAGCAGGACAGTTTACATTATCAAAAGACCGGAAAGAACTCAAATGTCCTCTGTGGTGAAGGGATACACAAACTGTGGCATATTTGCACCAAGGAACGACCTGCAGCTATGAAAAGGAAAGACAGCAACCGTGTGCAACAACGAAATCTCGTCGATTCAAAGGCCTCTCAGAGCAGAGGTGGGCAAAACCGCTAGTCGACAACCAGCACGGCTTCAGCAGGAGACATGAAGAGTTCAGGCGACGGTTGCAGGCAGATTCGCAGGGCCTTTGAGGATGAGAGGAAGAGGACTTGGTGACAAATCAGCAATGGGAATTGTCAAGGATCAGTCCTGGGCCTCAGGCTCATGCAGTTGGTCGAGTGATACCATTCTCTGAGCTCTAAACACAGGAGGGCATGGAAGAAGTGCACACAATGGAAATGTAGAGTGGGTGGTAGGAAGAGAAGATGCCCAAGGGACATGAGAAAAGACCATGCCTATCATGAGACAAGTACAAAGGCCCCGAGGCACGCATACATTCGGTGTGTTCAAGACCATCAGGGAGACTGAGAGCTCCCAGAAGACTGGAAGACAGGAGATGAGGGAGGTAGCCTGGCAACAGTAAGCATTCGAGGAGGGTTAGGGTCCATCCTCCTATGTCTTCTTGAAGTGCCCCCAGACACGAGGAATCCCAGTGTAAGAAGCACAGATAAATTACCCTTCAGTAAAGTCAAGAGTTACTTCTGTAACATGAATAATCACTTCCAAATTTATTTGTACATTACTGATCTCCCCCTCAGGCAATTTAAGTCACTACTTGTAAATCACTATTCTGTCTCATTCACATTCTTCTTTTCAAGCCTAAAATTTCTAATTTATCAAATTTCTTCCCCAAACTAAGGTTTAAAACTAGAGCAAAAATGCAATACTAATGAGCTAGAAATAGCATGTTGGTATAGTAACACCAAAATCTAAAATTAGATTTTGATCTATAAAAAACATAAAATTCATTATTGTGCTACTCGTTGTCATTTTTCTCTGGGTCAAGCCCATTTCAAAAAGAATCTTTATTACATGGAATCACAGAGAGCCTGTCCCACAGTGAGAAAGAGATAGACCAGGTAATTGAAGTCCACAGGTAATCCAGAAACCTCATTTCAGTTCAATTTCAAAACTTTCTGCCATCAATACTTTATTATATCCACTCTCAAGTCACAAAATTGGTTGATTTATGAACTTAGACAAGTTTCTTGGCCTCTCTAAGACCTCTGTGTCCTCCATTACCAAGCTGAAGAGCCTACCCAGATGACCCCGTAGCCCCCCAGCGCCCCCAGGACCTCCTCTTCCTCCCATCCCACAGGCCGGGCTGCTCGCAAAGGCGCCTCAAAACTCAGTTGCCAATGGATTAATAACTAAGGCACTGAGCCACTTCACAGAGTCTCAGATCCAGATCTGCAAGTGTTCAGGCCACAGTAAATCATACTTAAGAGTAAAACAACACTGGCCAATAAGGTAGGATATTGTGACCTTGTATCATACAAACACACAAACATAGATAACAGAGGGAGGGAAGCCAAATACAGGGGCTTTAAATGCCCGATAGGAAGCACTTAACTAAGAGAAAATTGTACTTCCAAAAAACTGAAGATGGGTGATAACAGAGAAAATCCCAGACAGAAGAAATGAATCCAACTTCTCAAAGTGCAGCAAAAACATTTAGAACATCACCAATATCAACCCCCTATTGACCAAAGATTCCCACATCACCTTAGCAGGTGACATCTTTTTTAGCTACACATGTTGAGTTTAATAATTACAGTATGTTAGAGATTCTTACCCCAAATTCACCTTCCAACCACCTTTGCTGGGATGCACTGAATGGATAAAGTAGGAAAGATGTGTGGACCAGCTTTTCTCAACCCTGGCTGCAGACTGGAATCACCTCAGGGGTTTCTAAAATGCCAGTGCCAGAGCCCCCCCCCCCCCCACCGGCAGGCCTGACTTAACTGGACTGGGGTACCACCTCAGCTTCAGAATTTGAAGAAAGATTCCAGATGGTTCTAACGTGCAGCAAGAGTGAGAACCGCTGAATACTCAAAAGGCAGGAAGCAAAACGGAGGAAAAGTCACAAGACAGGAGGGCCACATAAAGAAGGACATGCAGTCTGATCAAATTCAAAATCACCTTCTTCTTATCTTACAATTGCTACCAAAGCGAGAAGAGGCTTCCATCCCATGGACACCAGCCTCTGTTCTGTTACGCATGTAATTATATTTCCATTTCTTTCCTTCCAGCAAATTTTCCCACTGTGCAAATGATGCAAAGTTTCTTCTATCACCGATCTACTCAAAATGCATAGGCCCTGTTGTCTGATAGGCCCGTTCGACTTCCTTTCACGTGATCAAGGTGCTTGAAAACCACGCTTACGTGCCGCAAGTGTTCTGCATTGCTAGACCTCCGTCTATGCGGACAGTACCAAGCCTGCTGGCTCCTCAACCCACAAACCTAAACAGCTGTCTCAGCTACGTGCCGGACTAAAACCTCCACCTTGGTATTTACAGGTATGTAACCCTGCAACAAGTTCCTGACCCAATGAAGATGCTGCTGGGCGCACGCAGGACAGCTCTCGGGGCGAGTCACATTCACTACGGCTGCGTTTCAACCCATGCCGCCCCTGGGCAGCCTCGGAAGAAAGCCGAGGTGTGTGCAGAGACGCAATTCAGGGACTCATACAGCGGTTCTGCAGTTGTCTGATCAATCTGAGCTGATATTTTAAACTCAGGGTCTCTGCTGTGCCTGAAGGAAGAAAAAGATTCATAAAATAAAAATGCCCCTTTGTGCAGGATCCTCCGTATCCAGGGCACACACGCAAGGCTGGCAAGCCCACCCGTCCCTCCAGAGCTGGCCGTATAGAGCCACGCCCCCCAGTGCATGGCATTCATTCTCCACCTACTTCCATCCGCCCCATCCAACGAGCTGAACGTCTTTGTGCCCTGGCCAATAAGGTAGGATATTGTACCTACCAGGTAGGACCCCCCGAGATATTAAGATGCGAGAGCAAATGAGCTCTTTTATAAATATGTACTGTTCTTAGAATCAGAAAGAAGTAACTTAAAAAAAAAACCCAATGGTTAGAGTGTTGGAATGCTCATAAAACATAGACAGGAGCATAAGTTGGTAAAGAATTCTGATGAAAAATTTGGTAAAGGAAATTTGAAATTTTTCAAAATAAGCATTTAAGTTTAATTTAATAAACATATTCACTAACACTGCAATCACATGTCTAAGAATTTGTTTTCAGGAAACAAAGTCTTAGCACTAGTGGGCTCTTCCACATATAGGCCACGTCCGAAGGGGATTGCAGATGGTTGACAACAGTACAGAGCAAAATCAACCAACACTGAGAAAAAAATGAAAGTCGGGAAGTAAAGATTGGCAGTAGGTATAAGGGTGGTCACTATATATCTAAGTACCTACGCGGATGGATGGATGGATGGATGGACCAATGCGCAGGTAGACAGACAGACCTCCTGACGGTCAAGGCAACACTGCGTTACATCATCCTTATTTGAAGTAAATATACCAGCTCATGTAAACCTTGAGTTTTCCCTGGTCCTGAGCAATGTGATTCTGACTATGCCATCAACGGAAGTTTTCTTTAAAATGCAAATTTGAGCTACATGTGGCTATTTCTTTGTTGGCCTTATGGACATAATATAGAAGCATGACTAGGTACCTTTATTTCTGTGAAAGTCCAAATGATATGGTTCAGGTCACATAGTCTTATCTATCTTTAAAAATGGAGCTAGCAATGGGGAGTAGTGGAAAGGACAGACCATACTTTACATATCATCATTCCAGTCAAACCTTCCACAGGGAAGGCTACTGAACCCGAGGGATATTTGGCCATGCAGGGAGCAGAGACTGTCTTACTGGAAAAGCAAAGGAACCCAACTGGGGCACTGGCCATAATGGAGGGAGCTGACAAGTAGGAGCTACTTGGACTTAGGTGACTTATGTGACTGCATAAGTAGTTTCCTGAAGCCATAAAGTTCTGCCAGATGAGCCACATCTAATTTCTCTCTCCTGCTATTACCAAATTCCCACCTACTCCATGGTAGACGTTTAATGTCCCTCTTGTATTATATGTACTGACAGACTGCACATAAAATTAACCATTGAATAAGTATCTTTATTTATTTTAATAGAAGTATTTGAGATCATCCATCTAAGCAGCAAAGGAAAACCACCAAAAATGATTATTTGAGTTTGGACAATTGCTGTTTAGATGATATTCTTGGCCCTGATTTGCTAAATCAAGGGCTTCTTGATCCCACTCCATAAACATGAATGTAGGGCCCTAATCATCAGCATACGGGAAAAACACTCAATTTCTCTAAAAAAAAGCGCACAAATATCAGAGTACATGTTAAATATAAAAGGGGCTAGGTCTCAACATTAGTTTATACCATTTAACATGGAGATTTGATAAATTAGAATATCATTTTTGCCCTCTTGGTTCTCATGATGGCATTAGGATAAAACGTCTAAAAAACCATTTAAAAGCTTAAATCAATATTAAGATCATTCAAATTGCCCAGTTAACAATTTCTGTCTATTGAGTCAAAGGTTGATGGTGGATACATAAATTCTATGAAATGTCTTGAAAGATTCTTGACGGGTTTTTTTTCCCCCCTATTAGTTGGAGCGATGGGTGTTTTATAATTAGCACTAAGAATTAGAACAGAACAGCGATCTGAGAGAGAGCGAGCGAGAGATGACCCAAGACAGGTTTTAAAGGACAAACAAGCCTAGGCAGCCAACAGGATTTGGGAGCCTCAGCTCCTGAGTGTGCGCCGGCCCTTCCCATGCCTGACCGCTCTCCAGAAGAAGCACCAGCTCCAGAATGGTCTTCTCCTAGAGAGGCTGACCGTATGTGACTAAGAGCAAGTCTCAGACGGCTTCCACAATCTCCTCGAATGTCCAGCCGGGGTGACCTTGCAGCTCATGGGGTTGGCTATCACCTGTTTTCCTTAGTGCTGTTTTCACATCCTTGCCGAATTTAAGCAGCTAGTTGGGAAAATCTGACTCCGGCCAAGATTAATAAGATGAGTATCTCTTAAAGAAAAAAAAAAAAGGAGTATCTTTTTTAAGGCTCTAATGTGTCTTCATATGTAAATTATTTCAAAAAATATTCCATTTCATTGCGTACGTTAAACAGTTGTAAATTTACCCCGGAAGCAAAGCAGCAGGGCCTCTGGATGATGGTTGTGGGCTGCATTTTAAAAGAGCAACTTTTGGGCGCCTGGGTGGCTCAGTCGTTAAGCGTCTGCCTTCGGCTCAGGTCATGATCCCAGGGTCCTGGGATCGAGTCCCGCATCGGGCTCCCTGCTCGGCAGGAAGCCTGCTTCTCGCTCTCCCACTCCCCCTGCTTGTGTTCCTGCTCTCACTGTCTCTCTCTCTGTCAAATAAATAAATAAAATCTTTAAAAAAAAAAATTAAAAATAAATAAATAAATAAATAAAAGAGCAACTTTTGATGTGTAACTTTTCCATCAATCACACAAACACACACCATGCCAATCACACAGTTGCCTCCAAGAAAAAGAGACTTCTTCCTAAATCTTTAGAAATCAGAAAACCTTAAAGGTTGCTATACTATAGAATTTTGGCCTGAGATAGCAGAGAATGGTTTCTCCCCAAAGCCAGTGTTGCATTTTTCCATAACTGTATTTCAGTCACATATTTATTTGGATAATCATCAATGACAGACCTAAAAATACTTATTAAACCTACAAAACTGATTAGTCCTACCGGGAATTCCACCAAGAGTATCATCAGCTGCTCCCACCTTCTTCCCAGGTGAGCCCCTCAACCCCTTGGCTTTCAATATGGTCCCCCGATAGCCCCCACCTCTATAGTCAGCACCACAACCCACCCAGGGGCTCAAATTCAAGAGACCGAGGTCATCCTGCTTCCTTTCCTCCCCTAACACAGCAAGACACACTGGCCTTACCCCGACCTTCAGACACGCAAATGCTATTTCCCTCTCCTGCGCCTAGATCACTCTGACTGGCTCCCCACTAAGATCTAAATTCAAATATTGTCTCCCCGCTGAGGTCTTCTCCTAAATCAGTCCTAACTCTGTCTCTGCAACACATCCTTTGCTTCCTTCCAAGCACTGCTCCCTGCCTTTGTCTATTTGTTGTTCATTTGGTCCATGTTGCTCCCCTCACCAGAGCATGAGTTCCAAGAGAGCTGGAGCGGTCTGTCCAATGCCGAGAGCGTGCCTGCACACGGGAGAAACGCAGGAAGCATCTGCCAAATGGGTCTGTGGGTAGCAAGTGTATGTAAGGATTTTGATACTGAGAAAAACACACGGTAGGCTTTGGACATTAAGTACCCGAGGGCCCGAACGACACGACTGCCCCCTGAGATGGGATTCTGTAAGAGCACCCCAGAAGTGTGGAAGAGAGAGAGAAACGGTAGGGGCACACCAGTGGGAGGTGCCTCAGCAACAAGGGCTGTGCTGCCATATTGCTCATGTCCCCATCTGCTAGAACTCGGCCCCAGGGCTCCAGCCCCACCAAAAGGGAAGCCTGGGAGCCCCAAAGTGGGAGTGTTGGTGAACACAAAGCATTTCCTCGGCCCACAGAGAATCGGAGAGAATATTCCCCATCTGAGGGAGCACAGGGACTGAGGCAGAAGATATTCTCGTGAGGAAGAACGTGGAGGCATGAGATTATTGGCTCAGATTTCACATGTACTATTAAAATGCTATCAAATGGTAGTTCTATGTTAGATGAAACTGGGGGGCATTTCTAATACTCCCAAGAGCGCGACGCGGAGGGACTCTGACTGCAACAGTCTGGCTCCTTCTCACGCTTTTGAGCTTGTTCTCTCCACACGGAGGTTCCATACAAAGGTCTTCCTCGCTTCAGTTCAGCCTCCATTCCTTCCAGCCAGCACCACGCCCTCCCCATGACGGCAGCACTCTAAGGACAGGTCCTCCTCAGTCTCCATCTCCAGCAGAATCCATTCTGTGCCCACCTCGACACGGTCGACTTGCACACCAGCCTGAGCGCCACTCCAAGAGAAGAGCAGGGACGTGGTCTCTGCACTCCCGTGCGTCCTGGGCACAATCAGGCGCTTACAGTGCCTGGCCACAGACTGCCCTGGAGATCACCACGGACGATCCACAAACCAGACACACTCCCACACCTGTCTGTCTCAAGACACTCCTCCACGGGGAGCACCTAGCCTATATACACAGGGCAGGCCAGAAATGTGAGGGGCGAAGGCACCGCAAGAGCCTCAACCAACGAGGGAGGGGGTTTGTGAAGAAACGCCCCTGCCTCAGGAGGACCACGCAGAGGTGGGGTCCACCCGGGCCCCAGGGGGATGAAGCCCAAGCCGACACCTACTGGTAAACACATCCCTGGTGAATACGAGACCCAGCTTCTTCCTGGGGTACCCCGTGGTCACACAGAGCCCTTCGCTTAGTGGGTCCCCATTAAGCTTGGCTTAAAGTTCTGCTGTGATTGTCTTGAATTTTTTCATCACTTTTGGACAAGGGATTCTGTGTTTTTGTTTTGCACTGGGCCCTGCAAATTATGGAGCTTGTCTGACTTATTGGTCTCTCTCAGATAAACCACTCACATCCAAATCCTCGTCTCGGGGCCGCACTTGGAGAAACTTGCACCAAGTCAGCAGAAAACGCTCCTTGCCTTTCCTTGTACTCCTCCCCTCCTATCTACCCCAGTTTTGGTCCCCACATCAATCAAAGTCTAGCTACAGTGATTTGTACAGACAATGTGTGCGGTGGAAACACAATACAATGACCTTCTTGACACTCACTGATCATTCCAAGAAGCCCTGCACCTCAGAACCTTTTCACTTACTGCCCTCTGGAAGGTTCCTCCACCCACCATAAGTGTGTAACACGGAGAAACACACACGTGTGCTCAGTCTGCTTCTACACAGACCAGGGCTGGGATATTCACATGAGGATTCCTTGCTTTTCCAGTGATTTCACACAGGCTCCCTCTGAACCCAAACTCCCCAAATACACGTGAAGTGCCCTCACTTCACTTCACTCATCATGTGAATTGATTTCGGAGCCCACCGCAGTACAAGCTAACGTGTGCCTCCTCTAGGGAAGACTGAACTCAGAGCGAACTCCCTAACACTTACCGTGAGTCACTGTGCTGCCCTGTAAAGCTGTCCTCGCCCACTTGATTCCACTCACCTGCACAACCTGAGGACACAACCTTGAGCTTGTGGACATTCTAGAGTAAGAAAGAGTTTCCTCAAATATCCAGAACTGGGCCATTTCCTGGGAGAGTGCTCCATTATTCCCTGGGGCCCGATGAGCATACGTAAAATCTTAACGGACAGGAAACTGGCCAAGAACGGTTGAGACAGCTGAGTGTTTGTTTTTCCTTGAGAAATGTTCCATATCAACTACATATCCATTACATATCAGTTAATGTGAATATTTTCATCCCTGAGTCCTTTAATTTTATTGTGTTTTTTGAGCACTTGTTATGGGTTGGCCATTGTGGAAGCACAAGACACCTTTAAGATACAGTTTTAGTCCTCAAACAACTACAAATCTGGTTGGGAAAGCAATTTATTTATACTTGAAAATTGTGCTTAAGTTAAAAATACCCTTAAACAGACAATGTACGCTGCAGGAGAACAACAGAAGTTCCCTGAAGACATCAAGCACACTTCTACTTCAAGGTGCACCTATGGTTCCTTCTAGAATGTTCTTTTCCTCGGACACCTCCAAGGTTTGTTCACTCACTGCATTCAGGTATCTGCTCAAAGGCCCTGTCGCGTGGGGGCTTCTCTGACCACATCCTTGCACCCCTGCTCCCCACCTCCTCATCCTGAATGCACCTGCCAACGCTGACCTGCACTGACTCCTTCTGTATTCCTAGCATCTGTCTTCCCCTCCCAGCAAGCGCACGTCTGTGAGGGCAGGAATTCGGTCTGTGTCTGCTCACTGCTCTGTCCCTAACATCTGCAGGAGTGCCTGGATCACAACAGGCACGGGACAAATGTTCTCAAATAAATGTTTGAGCAGTGAGTCGTATAATACAGCTTATTTCGGGAGCCTGGGTGGCTCAGATGGTTAAGCGCCTGCCTTCGGCTCAGGTCATGATCCCAGGGTCCTGGGATCGAGTCCCGCATCGGGCTCCCTGCTCAGCGGGGAGCCTGCTTCTCCCTCTGCCTCTCTCTCTCTGTCTCTTATGAATAAATAAAATCTTTAAAAAAAAAATACAGCTTATTTCACAGTATGACGTCCTGGGGATTCAGATATTTTCCAGGAAAGGTTACAACTGCCATATGAAATTATAAGCTTCCTAAGAGATAAGCCCTATCGCCCAACATCAGCATTGGAAATCGTGCCAGCAAACTTTACTACAACTTGCTGATCGCCTATATATTCCAAATAAATGCTGAATTTGTGTACATACAAATACACATAGGTTATTTATGACCAGTAGATAAAGATGAGCCCAGTTAAACATATTCCAAACTCTGAACATTAATACCGAGGCTGGTGTTAATTTTAGATGTCCACCTAATTTGAAGCAAATAAATTCCATACATATCTGAGCCATATCGTCTAAAGACAGACCCTTTCCAGCCGCGATGCTGAGAACAGAGAGGTAAGCAATTGTGCGGCGATCTCCTCTGCTGTGTTTGGGCACTCACTACGAGGTTAGGGACGGTCCCCTTCTACAGGACAACTGTTTAACATGTATGTTTGCTTCCTTGCTGGTTGGTATCAGTCCGGGTGGTGTACTGTGCTCGCCGACTGAAATAGAAATTGCTCGCACGTGTAGTCTTCATCTAGTGAAATAAAATATGCTTCCAGAAAATCCTCTAGCAGCGGAATCTTGCATGAACCGGCCAAGCTGGGTGCCTGAGGCCAGAGGAAGGGCGAGCATCCTCGAACATCAGCCACTCGTCACGCGCCTACTGCATCCGTGCCTTGCCCGTCCCTTCTCAGAACCACTCTAACATCCTCATGGCACCACACTGCTCGGCTTGGCGATTACTTACCACACCTGCACTGCCTGGCGTTTAAACCATCTTGTAGCAGAGTCTGTACACGTACGATTTCGGAGTTTCCTAGGCTAGTTAGGTACAAAGCACGTGGTCTTGGGACATGTGTTGGCCGACAGGTACTTCTGCCACAAAGCCTGGCGGGCCACCCGCAGTGACCGTGCTCTGTGCACTGAGACTCGGCCCCTGCACGTGTAAACCCCGGTCTGGGGCAGAGTGTGTGTTCCCCGTACTTTCTCTGTCCCCCAGAACAAATCTCTCCTCGTCACGTGGAAGAATCATTAGTAAAATGCCAACAAGTGGAGATTCTTGTCTCTCTGCTCAAATACTAAAATAACTCTGTTACAACGTGAGGACTTCCATGCCAAAACAAAGAAAGATGTTTAGGGAAGCATTCTCTTCCCAAGGCTGAGAGGAAGCACGCGATCCATTTACAAGGACAGAGGAAAACTAATGTCAGGAGCACAGCAAACTCACACCGGCGATGAAGACAGTACTTCTGCATTTCCATTCGGTCTGCGTGCTTTCCTGTGGCCCCACCTACACGGCAGGTGGCTTGGGCAGCGAGCACCATACCCTCTCCCGGGGCACAGGCAAACCCCAGCGTCCGATTTCACTGCCGCCCAGAACGGAACAGAAGAGTGACCACAGGAGAGCCGTCCAATTGGAAGGGCCGCATTCCTCTTCATCTCTCTGATAGAAACCAAGCTCTGGTCACTGCCAAGGTGTGACTAATGCCTCTTATTCTGAGCTTAAGTTATTCCTTTTTTTTTTTTTTCATGTAATTCTGCAAAGCTTTAAAACAGGAAAGGAATATTTGGCCGCGAAATGCTTTGCATGATATAAAAATCCCCATCCCCCAGTCCCCACCCTTGCCCCTCAATACAAAGCAAGTTTTATTAACACAAGGCAAGTGCTCAATTTAAAGAGAACTGTGGGCATTAAAGCAGATTGTTTTATGTCTCTGACATGAATACTCTGGGTGGATGAACTATCAAGCCCTGGGTTTAAGTGTGATTAATGCCTAGTACTTGGAAAGCATCCAAACTTATTAAATCTGATGGAGTAAAACAGCACAACTTTCTCATATTATTTCCAAGAGATAGGATTAGGCCAAACTGTAGCAGTGAAGGAAACTAGGAAAAAGCCATGCGGGGAAAAGGGACTCTGGTTTATTTACGAAGAATTCAGCAGAGGGAGCGGGGTGTCTCAGCAAGTTCAAGCAGAGCTCAGTCACCTTGGCCCAAGGAAAAGAGTGAAGGCTGAACACAAAGTCAACACAGCCTTCCTGTGTACTCGATGGCTTCTCCACACCCCCGAGGACGGCGCCCTACTGGAATAAGAGGAAAAAGAAAGTATCTGATAAATGCTCCCTCCTCCCCCCGCAAAGCGAGTATGTCAATACGTTCCCATCCGCGTCACTCTGTATTCGGCGTTGGAGATACATTATCAGCCTGCTGTAAATGGCCCCTTCCCACAGACAGCTACACAATCTGATGTACGGTGTGTTGACATAGTATGTTTGCAGCCCAGACAAGCTTGTCTGAAATGGACTGTTCACAGATTTAATAGTTTAGGGATCGTGCATGCTTGGCCCTCTGAGCTGGGCGCTTCTCAAACCAAGGAGCCCTCATTATTCAGACACTCACTGAATTCATTCAGCTCTGCTTTGAGCAAAATGAAATTCCAAGGGCACAAATACACAGAAGAAAATGACAGACTGAAGAACCTGTTGGGTGCGTCCCATGCACCAGGCGGGTGCTGAGCAGACCAGCCCGGGCAGGTCAGACCCTCACCACAGAGGGACACAGAGGAGGACCCAGGCCCCATGCAAACTCTGCCGAGACTTCACATACTGGCCATCTCAACACTCAGATGCCTGGACTCGGGGTAATTGTTTGAGAAAGGGAAACATACAAAAATGCTTGTAGGGGTACCTGGGTGGCTCAGTCATTAAGCATCTGCCTTTGGCTCAGGTCATGGTCCCAGGGTCCTGGGATTGAGCCCCACGTCGGGCTCCCTGCTCGGCGGGAAGCCTGCTTCTCCCTCTCCCACTCCCCCTGCTTGTGTTCCCTCTCTCACTATCTGTCAAATAAATAAATAAATAAAATCTTTAAAAAAAAAAAGCTTGTAATATCCAAGCCCATCCCAGTCGATGACAAACTGAGGGTTCTAGAGGCGAGGGGGGTGGGAGGATGGGTTAGCCTGGTGACAGGTATTAAAGAGGGCACGTTCTGCATGGAGCACTGGGTGTTATGCACAAACAATGAATCATGGAACACTACATCAAAAACTAATGATGTAATGTATGGTGATTAACATAACAATTAAAAAAGTCAAAAAAAAAATCTCAAGGCAAATCTGAGACGTGGGAAGGAGGACAAATGCCCCCCTCCCAGTCTCTTAACTGATAAAAGAATAACAAATACAAGGAAAAAATCTGCCAAACAACAAAGCTTCAATTTATTATACATGCTCATCAATTTAACCCCAAAAAAACCCTTAAAAGCCTGAGGGTGATCCGGCCCCTTTAATACGTGGGCCCTGAGTGCGCCGCGGATCAAGGCCCAAGCCCCAGCCTGCTCTGTCTGCGAAGATGAAAGCCGGGCGAGCACAGGTGAGGGCTTTTCTTGAATCATCACCTGCGATTAAGCAAAGGAAAACGAAGGGGAGAAGCGGTAAGCTGAACTCGCTTTACCACGACATCGTGGAGCAGGTGGATGCTTGCTTCGCGTAGCCGTGGGGTCTGCTGACATGTTCCCCAACCCCGTTCGCTGGGCTCTCCTGCGTGCGGACCAGCCTGCTCGCTGCGAACATGCAGGGAGAGCCACGCCGGACATAAACACACAGAGCGTCCACACCTCCCCTGCCGTTCTCGAAATGCACGTTCTAACTGCTTGTCCCAACCGAGACAGCGACGCACGAGACTTAACTGTGCATCTAAATACAAGGTCTCCCAACACCCCGGCCCACGACACAGTCACGCATGTTTAAAAGTTGCTAGGACAATAAATCTCAGACGTCCTCATTACCAGAGAAAAACTGTAACTGTGTGAGGCGATGATTGTTAAGTAGACTAATTGTGGTGATCGTTTAAGTATATACATAAATCCAAAAACAGTCCACTGAGTAAATAAATAAACCTAAGGGTCTTTGTTTCACTTTGTCCTCCACCAACCTTCCAATGACTCTGATTCTTAGGGTCTTTCCAAAGGCAGAGGAGTGTTTACCCAAAATGTCCACACCTGACCCACTCCCCAGTAACAGGACCGTCACAGTCAAGCTCTCCTCCTCCTGAAAGAGCACGGTGAGTTTGGTAAAAAGACCTCTCGGCACTACGTTATAGCACTTTGGGTCATCTTCAACTTATTTTAGAAAAGCTGCGCCGTGTGAACGGGCCTGCCGTTCACCTGCTCAGAGAAGCACCTGCCCGGCCCCCACCCCAGCTCCCCGGCACCTTCCCGGGGCAGGGGCTCACTCCGCGGGCAGCACACTCAGTTTAGCCACACACCGTGCAGAAAGGCCAGCAGACGTTTCTACCAACAGATGCGCTGGCTTTAAAGGTGTTTACTGTAAAAAGGAAAGGGACCGTCGATAACGCAGGCTTTGCGTTTGTGGGCTGCCAACCAGGCATCCTGGGGAACTCAAGCCAGGACTTCAAAAAGAAACCCCATTGCATCAAAATGAGTATGTGAGAAGTTAGTAAGACTGACTTCTCATGTGATATGAAGCTCCAAACGTCACAGTTTGCTTCCACAGACTGGGAAGCAGACAGAGAAACGCATTCCCTCTTGTGTCATGACTCTTCGCGAGCTTCTAAAATTCCAGGTGCACCCTGACTGCTTTCGTTTTTATAAATCGATAACAAGGATCAATGCGAGCTTGCTGTCTGTCACTGGAAAGCTAATGGTGATCATAATGCATTAGGCCAACAGAAAGAATTGCTGTTTTCGGCTTCTGGAAAGTATCTTCTCCAAGGCAATTTTTTTTTTTTTAATCTCAATCAATGAAGAGAGCAGAGACTCATGTGCCGTTGGGTCACCCTCAGCCCCGTGCTGGTCCAATGGCCCTGCTCCCAGAGTCAGCCAGATGTCTACATCCTCTCTCCTTCCTGCGTCTCGTGTGGAATCTGCCGGATGCTTTGTATTTCCGTTGTTTCTGGGCCCTGTTTCATGCTTCCTACCTGGTGCCTATCAGGTTCTCAAGGCCACGGCTCCCGCTCACCTTTCCATGTGTCCCAGAACAGCGACCCTTCCCAGGTCAGATCAACCAGTCGAGGGAAACAAAATCGGGCCTTCTGGCTGGATCTGCATCTGTGGCTCAGATCCTGTGGATTTCCAACCTTTCTAAGCTAATGATCAAACAGTCCAAAGAAACGATGTTTCCAAGATCCTTGCTATTCTGTCAAGGAAGGGAATATGGGAAGAGCAGCACCAGTAAAACCAATGTATCCAAAATAGCACAGCCCTTCTCCTCCATCTGTTCGCGCTCTTCAACCGAATGCCACCTGACCAAGCACAGGTCTTCAGTCCCAGCAAACAGCTGCCCGTCACTCCTGCACCCTTAACGACAGTGTAAAAATATGAAACAGAACTCTCCTGGAAGAAAAGTGCGACTCAGCGGGTCTTCCAGGCAAAGTCTTAAGGACTGCATCACCGCCATGCCGGTCTGCTTTGTGCAGACAGGAAATGATATTTTACCCCCCACAGAAAGGAACCTGTAGAATTTGTCAGTTCAAACTAAGTGTGGACGAAGAAGGTACCAGGTGACGGCACTGTTCTCTCCCCTGACTCGCCAGGAAGCAGTAGGTTCCGAGTAAACGGGCTTCAGCAAACATGCCCTGGAGCCTGGAACAGACTTTGGAAACAGTCCCTGCAGCGCTGGGACAATGTCCATCGATACCTGCACCAGGCAAAGGTGGACCCGAGTCCAGGGACCAAGCTGGACCAGGTGCCCAATCCTCCGGTCCTTGCACCCATGGGATTTCAGGAAATGTGCGGACCTGACAGGCTCCCCACGCGGCTGACCCCTCATCAGGCTTTGGGGAAGCGTCAAGGCCAGGGCCTCCTCTCTTTCCTCCCACCCGGCTCATGTCGCACCTTGCGAGCAGCCAGGCTCTGTGTCCTCTCCACGCAGGCCACACCGACACTCTGCGTGAGAATGCATGCCTGCTTGCAGACATCAGCCGTCGCCGTGGGCGCCCTCCCCGCCCTGTGTCTTTCTGAAGCAGTAAGTCCTTGCCATGGGTACCGTTACACATGGAGCTGCCAAGCCCAGGGACAGTCGGCTCTGGCGATGCTCAACGGGCGCAGATGCTTCCTCCACCGGGCCACTGGCAGCCGCAAGCCGCGAGGGCAGGTGCAGGAAGGAGAGGCTCGCGAGCCGGCCCCTCCGTCAACCTCTGCACCTCAGCTGTCCATCTGCACAGAAGGGCCTCCGCCTGCCCGCTCAGCACGGACGACGCATGCGGGCTCTCTCCGCGGGAACGCTCAAAACCCAGAGCTGCACGCCCTCTGAGCACAACCGCAGGGCCCACCGCCTGCCGCTGAGGACAGCACAGAAGTGGGGCCCACAAACCACCTGTCCCTACATTCCCCCGTCTTCTGTCCCCACCGCGGTCACCCGCACCCGCGGATGCGTGGCGGCACTAACGGATGGACAGTGCTCGGGCCCCATAGCCAGTTCCCAGCAGCTGTGGGAAGGCTGACTGGGGGGGAGGGGTGTCTAGGTCTGTAACCAGCAAGAAAGGGTCTACCTCATGAGGCTGACCACGGTGCAAGTTCCCGGGAACCGTGGTCTGGCTGGGGTTGCAAGACTGAGCAGAGAAATCAATCAGTAAATACACAATTTACTGGCAAACAAATAACTTTTTAGCATAAGTGTATTTCAAATATTTCACAAACACACTTAGACCAAAGAAGCTATTTGTTTTTTTCTGAAATTCATGTTTCACCAGGCATCTTGGATGCTACGTGGCAGCCCAATTCTAGCGGAGCGTGCGTCTGGCCTCGTCCAACCCTCTCTCCTCCACCCCTCCCGGACCCTCCCGGACCCTCCCCTTCTCCAGGGCTCTGTGGGGGAGGGATGGGGACAGATGTGCACGGTGCTGCCGCAGACGGTGTGATGCACTCTCGCAGGTGCTTCTTACGGAAGAAACGCTGGTGGAGGTCACACCACCAGGTCCTTCCACAGTGTGGTTCTCCTTCCACTTCCTATGCCATGCATTCAGAGATGCCCCTGCAGGCCTCGGAGCCCCAGCCTGTGCTAGGCACTGACACCGCCCAGCCGCCAGCAAGGCAGTGGACGGAGCAGGGCTTGCGTTCCAGAGAGAGGAGGTAGGCCTGCCCGTCCCGGGGGCTCCGTTGACAGGAGCCCGGCCCCTGGTCCAAAGTTTATGTTTCTTCGATAATTCTGAGCTGCTCCCACAGCTCCATGTTTCTCTAAACTCCACTGCGGGCGAGGGTTGGCGGGGGCAGGCTCGGCTCAGCGGGCCCTCCTGGGGACCCCCTGGCGGCCGGCGAGGGCAGAGTCTTCAGTAGCCAGCATGCCAGTCACCGGGCTTTCAGGAGCGGCCGGGGTGGACGTTTACACGTCCAGGTTTACAAACTCACTACCAGACCCACGTGGTTGTCCATCTGTCTGTCCCTTCTATGGTCTCAGGTACACTCGCTCCATCCGAATATGCTTTGCGTTCCTGAGGCTGTGGAAAAATATCCCGTTCCACATGGCTGGGCCAGAGGAATGTCCCTCTCTCCTCTGCTCACATGCCGTCTCGGCAGGCCTCCCGGCAGGCACACCAACCCTGGTAAGTGCACACCGAGCAGCGGCCCACGGCGCCGGCGCAGACCTGAGGCGCTCTGCAAAGACTTGTGGCCGGGGTTACACATTAACGTGCTCAGCACTCCGCGGCGGCCCCTGCAGATTCGGCCCAGCCCCCTGGCCTGCTGCGGGGCTGCTCTTCACACGTTCTCTAGCCTTTCAGAGAAAGCCAGCACCTTCAGGCTCCTCTCTGACACCAGGGCTCCCCTCCGACACCAGGGCTCCCCTCACCGGCCATCTCCTTCATCCACTCACTCTCTGGCCTCCAGGAATCTGCAGCACATGGTGTCTTTTTAAAATGCTCATCCAGATTCTTGGGTCTTCACAATGTATCCACTATTTACTTTTTAACACTCAACGTACAGACCACTTGCCAACTTGATCTTGGCCATTTCTCCCCAAAAGCCACATGGTGATTGACTTGTCATCCACCTTCCAGCTTTTCCATCATTAGCCAGTCAACCTTCGGCTTTACCCATGCCACAGACGTTCACTGAGAACTGTCACATTGCCAAACTCCAGGAAATAATGAGTGAAAGTCGTGGCTGACCCAGAGAGGCTCAGGGCCCGGTGGAGGAAGTCACGGATCAGGAGCACTCACCAGGTGGAGGATGCTGGTGAGCGCCATGGGGCGCCGAGGCAGGTGCTGGGGGAGTCCTGCAGAGCAGGAAGCTGCTTCTGTGTTCAGGGGTCTGGGGCAGCTTCATTGAAGAGGTGACATTTGATGCAGAAGTTGAAAGAGAGAGCTGAGTGTGCAGACAGGAGGAGGGAGGGCGTTGCGAGCAGGAGAAGCCGCTTGCCCAGACAAGGCGAGCAGAACAAGCACCTGCGGGCCAGCCGCAGTCCGTCATTCAGCAGCGTGCAGAAATGACTGGTAAGAGAGCTGGGAGCCTGGACACCACAGTAAGAAATGTAGACTTGACTCAACTCCTATTTCCTGAGCACCGATTACACACCAGGCGCTGCTCTCATCCTGGGAATCCAGCACTCACAAAACCCCTGCTTTGGGACTCACATTCTAACGGGGTCGGCGACGGTGATGAAATCAGCAAAACACGTCAGACTCAGAGTGATAAACGCTACAGAGAAAAACAAGGAGGGAGGAGGCAAAAAGAATGTCCAGGTAATGGAAATGTTTACTTCAGAATAGTTTTAGATTTGTAGAAATGATGCAAAGGTGGTGCAGAGAGCCTCCCTCAGTTTCCCCTATGGTGCATCTGCCACCACGAAGAAACCAGCGTTGCTGTATTCCTAGCAGAACTCCAACTTTGTCCGGATCTCACTGGCTGTTCCGCTGACGTCCTTCTTCTGCTCCAGGACACCACCCAGCACACCCACTGCCTTGTGTCGTCATGTCCCCTTAGTCTCCTCTGGTCTGCCACAGTTCCCCAGCCCGCCTGGGTTTTCATGACCTTGGCAACTTTCGGAAGTACCAAATGCCCCTCAATGGGAATTGTCTGATGTTCCCAGGCTGGGGTTCTGTGTTTTGGAAAGACGGCCCCAGAGGTGATGTGCCCTTCACATCATATCGTATCAGGGGATAGGGTGCTCAGGAGGAGCCTCACTGAGATGAGAAGGCAGACTTTGAGCAAAGACCTGAAGGAGATGAGGGAGTGAGACATGCAGACATGCATGTAGAGGGGAGGGACCCAGGACGCAGACAGACCAGCTGTAAGACCTTTCGAGGTCCTTCCATGCCCCTGATGCAGCACTGCCCCGTGGTGTGAAATAAGCCTGTGCCCATCCCACTGTTACCAGTGTAATTCACCGTCATTTCCAGAAGTGCTAGAGTTCTTAACAACGAATCCTGGAAATATAACACCTTCATGCTATGGAAACAGCTCCTAAGGGTAGAATTCCAGGTACCTGAGTACATGGATATGGAAGATCATTTTGAGCAGGTGAGCCTTTCAAGTGCTGTCACTCCAATCCTCCCACCAGGTGACTCTGTGACTACATACAGGTGAGTGTGGCTGGGACTGCACCACAATATTATTATAATGCCCCTCACTGCAGGCAGGAAGCTAGCATAAAAAGAAGGCATCGTGAACATTGCCAAAAGGGTTTAACTAAATCTCAAGCTTTGATCACAAATGTAACAAAAATATCTCATTATCAAATGATCTTGCCAATTTATTATAAGGCAATATTTCCTTTGTACATATATCAAAGGAACTACTGGTACAAGAATCTAGAATTGTGTTAAAATAAATACTCCCCAAGCAGACCAGCAGAATCATTATGAAGGATGAACCTGTGCAGGTCTTCAGACGCCTTCAAATCCCGTCCCCTGGGGGGCAGAGAAGAGACTAGGGGACTGAGCTGAGAGATGACTCAGCCCTGGTCACACAAGCTTTGACAGAAACCCAGGTCTCCACTCCTACTTCACCCTGCACCCCCCACACCAGCTCCCAAGTGCACCTGTCAGAACATCAGCCCCGTGGTAGTGCCCCTACGTCTTGAGGTGACTTAGGGTTTACTGGTCCCAGGGGGCATGCACATTCTCCCTACAGAGTGACATCCACAGGTTTAGAAAAATAAATCCATACTCTCCCCTCTTCCTTCTCAGAAAAGAGAAGCTTTCCCAGGAAGTGGGAGTGTTCACACAGCCTGCAAGGCACCTGCGCCCTGAGCCAAAGAAGCCAGGTAAGCCCTGGGGCAGCTTGGGAAGATGCTCCCCTGTGGGCACAGCCTAAAGAGCGGCTGTGCCTCAACTTCCAGATGATGAGAATGGCACTTCCCCACTGCATTTCGGGACAGGACAAGCCCCACTGGGCTTCCTCTCTGCCGACAAGGTTGCCCTGTTTCCCTTTACAGCAATGTTACTGCTCTCTCGTGCTTACTTTGCAATTTCTGACAACTCGGTCTGGAGTTTGGTGAGTTCCAACAACTGTCTTGCAGACTAAAGCACCAGCGCCCCACTCCCCGGCTCTCCCCTGCTGTCTCTCCACCAGCCCTTACTCCCCATCTCCAGCACTGGAAAACAACCAAGCACGGGCTGCAGCCTGAGGGCTGTTCACTCACAGAAAAACCACCTGCAGCAGGCAAGAAAGCTGAGTCTGTGACCTTCCTGCTGGGGCCCTTCCCAGCCATCCTCCCCAGATCAGGTGGGGAGGGGCTGCAGCTTGGGGCTAGAGGTGGTGTGCTTGGTTCAGGGTTGGGGGCAAAGCAGCTAGAAAAGCAAGGGGGTATTGTGGGAGTAAAGAGCCACAGGGCAGCTGAGATACTCCTGCAAGTCACTGGCTGACAGCAACGATCCCGGGCAGGCTGTAAAATTACAGGCATGAGACATTTGTGAGATTGCTAGCCCTTCACATGCATGCTCAAACCACACAGGGCCCAGGGGGCAGAGGGTGGAGTCCCTCCTGTGTTGAATGTCAGAATATAAGCTCTAGTCAAGTCATTGTCAAACTACACAGGTGCGGGGAGACTCTGGGGAACAGGCCAGTGATGGCTGGGCAGAGAGGTGCACACTGTGCACTTCAGGGGGGACAGTGCAGCCTGAGCCCAGCAGGTTACCTGCCGACAGCCCCAGGGGCACAGAGCAGAGTCACAGGCACCTCAGGGTATTACCTAAAATGGCCAGTTTCCAAATACAAGTTACCAGATACACAAATAGAAAAGTATAAGCCATCCTGGGGGTGGGAGGTGCAATCAATAGAAAGTGACTCCAAGCAGACCAAAACTTGAATTTAGCGAAGATTTTTTTTTAAAGTTAGCTATTGTAAATATGTTCAAAGCTTCAAAGGAAAATAGGTTCAAAGAACTGAAGGGAAATGTGTTAGGCATGAGTGAGCAGAGAAGGAACAGGAAAAACATGGAAATCGCAAACAGGAACCAGACCGAGGGCTGAAGAGTACAAAGATGGAAATGGAAATGTCATCTGATGGACTCAACCACAGGTAGGGGCGGCAGAAGAAAATACTCAGTGAGTGGGGAAAAAGATAGCAGACATCTTTCTTCAGAAGGACTGAAGAAAGATGAGCAGAGCCTCAGAGCCCGAAGAGCAACACTGTGTCCCAACATACATGCAACTGGAGTCCCAGAAGGAGACATGGCAAGGGAAGAAAATGTATTTGAAATATTGTACAAAAACATCCCAACTTTGGTTTAAAAAAAAAAAAAGTACCACAGAGATCCAAGATGGTCACCAAATCCAGGTAGGATAAACAGTAAGAAAACCACACCCGGACAACAGCATAGTCAGACCACCAAAAGCCAAAGACAAAAATAAACTCTTGAAAGCAACCAGAGAAAAATGACCCATCACACAGAGAGGAACAAAGATACAACTGAAAACTGATTTTCCACCACAAACAACGGAGGCCAGAAGATGCTGGAATGACATGGTCAATGTGCAAACAGAAAAAACCCTCAACCAACAGTTCTATGTCCAGTGAAATGGTCTTTCAAAACTGGTAGTGAGATCAAGATATTTCTAGATGCACAAAAACTGATAGAACTTACTGTTATTGAAACTGCACCATAAGTGCTGATAAAGGAAGTCCTCCGTGGTGAAAGAAACCGACACCAAAGAGTAACACAGACCCACAAGAGAGGATGGAGCATGCCAGAAATGGTAAATACGTGCATAAATATATGTTTTTCTCTTTTATCTATTACCTTAAGAGTGTTTAAAGCAAACACTCTATGTGTTGACAGATTCTAACATACAGAATATATGTGTGTACGGGAGTACATGTTTGTGTATGTGTGTGCATATGTACCTAATTCTCACTACACCAGAGCAGAATACCTACCTGTATTTTACCAGAACAAAGTCATTGTTAATGTGAAGCAGATTGTAATGAGTTTACAATGCCTATGTAAACTCTTGAGAATTAACAAAATAATTTTAAAAGAAAATCAGACAAAGAACTATAGGTAAGAAATCAATGGAGATAGTAAAGTGCTCTACATAAATATTTAACACAAAAGAAGGAAGAACAAGAGAGCCGAATGGCAGACATGAACCCAACCATATCAAGAATTACATTAAATACAAATTTACTAATCACTCCAACAAAAAGGCAGGGTTGTCAGACTGTATGTAAAAGCAAAATCTAACTATATGCTGTCTACATGAGACATACTTTAAATCTGAAAATACAAAGACAGTAAAAGGGAAAAAATATGCAAAGTTCACACATGAGAGAGCTGGAGTGGCTGTATTAATATCCAACATATAGTTGTTAATCTAAGGAATATTACTCAAGACAAAGAGGTATGTTTCATAATGATGAAATGGTCAGTATAGCAAAAATGTATAATAATTTAGGCATATATGCCCCTAACAAGAGAACTCCAAAATACATGAAGCAAAACCTGCAGAATTGAAAAAAGAGACAGACTATAGCTGGAGATTTCACCAGTCTTCTCTCCAAAATTTTAGATCCAACAGACAGACAACTGGTAGGGACAGAAGCTGAAAACCACACAGTCAAACAAATGATATTCATAAAATTCTCCTCCCAACAGTAGCAAGATTCTTTTCAAACACACACACACGGAACATTTACCAGGATGGACCACAGAGCAGGTCTCAATAAGTTTAAACATCATAAGGAGCATGGTCTCTGACCACAATAGAATTAGACTTTAAATTAGTAACAGAAAAAATATTCTGGTAAATCCCAAAATATGTGGAAAGTATACTAGATACTTATAATTTAAGTAAAAATCATAACAAAAACATAGCATGGGGAGAGGGGAAAGATGGCGGAGGAGTAGGGGACCCTATTTCAACTGGTCCCTGGAATTGAGCCTGATATCTACCAGACCACTCTGAGCACCCACAAAACCAGCCTGAGATGTAAGAAGATCTGGATCTCTACAAACAGAATATCACAGGCGGTTGGTTTTGAGGTATGAAGCGGGGAGCCGTGATCCTGCGGGCAGATATCGGAGGATAAATGGCAGCAGGAGGGTGCCTGGCCGTGGGGATCCTACACCGCCGGTGAGTGACAGCCTCTCGCGCTGCGGACGGGCACAGACTCGCAGACTGGTAGCGTCGGGAAAGGACTTTAGGGCAGCCCCCGGGGTGGAGGACCAGACCGGCGGGGTCACGCGCACGTGAACTGCAGCCTCCGAGAGGGAAACCCGGTGTGCCAGGTCCCGCCGGTGAACTGCAACCCCCGGGGGTGGAAACCCCGAGTGGCGGAGTCGCACGCACGCGAACTGCAGTCCCCGGGACAGAACCCCAAGCGGCGGGGTTGAGCACGCATGAACTGGGAGTGGCTGGCGGTTTTAGAAGCACAAAGGGCAGAGACGAGCCCCGACCTGGAGGCAGGACTGGGGGCGCTGCGGAGGGGCACACAAACCAGGACACTGCAGTTTATAGCAGCACGGACAGAAACGGAGACGGTGTGGCCTGGAGAGCTCACTGAAGAACAGACTGCGATCTCTCTGCTCTGAGGCAGAGGGTTGGAAACGGTCTCTTCTGCTCTGACTCACGGAAGAGACGCGGAAAGCCGCCAGGGAAAGGCACCAGAGAACAAAAGCCCCAAAGACTGATTCCCACTGAGCCCATTCCCCACCACACAGGCGCAGGGCAACTCTGCCCAAACAGGGTTGCCTAAGTAACAGCGCGGCAGGCCCCTCCCGCAGAAGACAGGCTGGGAAAACAAGAGGCCAGCAACCCTAAGGTCCCAAGAAAACAGGTGC
>NC_138380.1:1815657-1854934 GCF_054177405.1 Leptonychotes weddellii | reverse complement strand
GTGATGGGTATTAGGGAGGGCACGTACTGCATGGAGCACTGGGTGTTATATGAAAACAATGGATCGTGGATCACCACATCAAAAACCAATGATGTATTGTATGGTGACTAACATAACATAATAAAATTAAATTAAAAAAAAGAAAACATAGCATGAACAGAATGAAAATGGAAACACCACATGTCAGAATCTGTGAGGTGCAGCTAAAGCAGCACTCAGAGGGAAATTCACCACCAGAAGCGTATACTAGAAGAGAAGGAAGTCTATAACAAGTGACATAAAATTCCAATGGGAAACAGTGAAGCAACAGATACAGATCAATGAAACCAAGAAATGGTTCTTTGAAAAGATCAGTAAAATTTATAAGTCTTTAGCTAACCTGACGAAATAATACACATACATCACTACTGGGTAGAGAGAGCAGAGAAAGTGTGGCAATTTCTTATTTAAATAAACACACACTTACCAACAGACCCTCAACACAGTGCCACTTCTAGGAATCTACCCAAGAAAAATAAATGTGTCCACATGAGAATGTGCATGTGAAGGCTCATAAGAGCACTACTCATAACATCTAAGAATTAGAAAAAACCCAAATGTGCATCCTCTGGTAAACAAACAAAATGCAGTGTATCCATCCAATGAAACGTTACTCAGCAGTAACAATGAATCAGCTAGTAACACATGCAGCGAAAGGGATGAATCTTAAAACCATTATGCTCCTGAAAGAAGCCAGGCACAAAAGACAACACACAGCATGATTCTGTTGACCTGAAACGGTGGGAAAGGCGAAACTCGGTAGAGCTCAGTGGTCACTGGAGGCCGGGGTCAGGGCAGGAATTGACTACAAACGGGCAGGAAGAAACTTTGGGAGGTGGTAAAAATACTCTAAAATTTTACTGTGGTGGTAGTTGCATGACTTTACACTTCTCAAAACTCAGCGAACAGTATACTTTAAGTGGGTGAGTTGTAGTTTACATAGATTACACACCAGTAAATAAGACTGTAGTATGTGTGTGTGTGACAGAGAGAGAGAGCTCACAAGCACAAGCTTGCGTCGTTCACTCAGTCAAGCACCCCTATGCTGCTAAAAAAGATCCTCCACCCGGCACCACCTGATCTTTGCAGCCTGCTTACTCATCACTGTCTAAAATGCCTACTCCTTGGTAATCATACATACATTGTTTTCAACCCCAAATCATTTGCCCCTTCTGACCCAGTTTCTTAAAACCCTATTCTACCGTCTCTACACGTTCAAATCCCAGTAACGCAGGGAGACCCAACTCATTCTTCCTTTTGCATGGTCCCTTCTGATTCTGTTCACCCTCCTTCTCACCCCGACTCTCCAGCCTTCCCGTGCTGGAAGCAACGCTTCCCCCCTCGGAACTCCAGCCACCTCTGCTTGCTGCCGTCATTCCCCTCTGCATGCCATCTATCATGGTTATTGGCATATCTCTCGGATTTCCCATACAGAGGGGCTGCTATACTAATTACTGCCACATTCCAAGTAACATTTATCACAGGTTTGCACTTGATAACCAGTTGTTGAGCAAATCTAGATTTTGTCATCTGTGTTTCCTCCCAAATCTCCTGCAAGCTATTGTGATTGATCTCCTACCTGTCAACAGTTCTAAGTCTTTCCTCAGCACACTTCCTCCTAGCCATTAGAACCCTAATGGCCACTTCCGTTCCTGAGACACCTCTGGCCATTGGTCTGTCTCTGGCCCTCGAGCCCCAGCCCAGCACTGTGGACTTTCCCAACGCTCAGCCTGCTCCCTGTCTCCCAGCAAACTCACCCACTTCACAAACACCTGCCCGAGGTTGGCTTTCCAATCTGTCCTTAAACCCCTCCATCCTCCAGCCATGCATCTGCACCCTCTTCTTTTTTTTTAAATGTTTTATTTATTCATGAGAGTCAGAGAGAGAGAGAGAGAGAGGCAGAGGCAGAGGGAGAAGCAGGCTCCCCGCCTAGCAGGGAGCCCAATGCGGGACTCGATCCCAGGACCCTAGGATCATGACCTGAGCCGAAGGCAGACGCTTAACCATCTGAGCCACCCAGGCGCCCTGCACCCTGTTCTTAACTGGCTTCTGCCGCAGCTGGCCTGGAATGACCAGAGCTCTGCATACCATCCTCCCCCCAGGCCAGGTCCACCATCTCGTGACTCACTGATTCCAAAAGCATGTTCTCACGGTGTATTCTCTGACCCCAATTATGACTGCAAAGATAGGTGAGGTCAATCTTTCTCGTTTTTTCATATCTCAACATGATGAAGAGAGTACTTTATGCACCATAAGCAACCAACAATATTTTTGAATTAAAATGCCTTACATTCGGGAGGCCTGGGTGGCTTAGCCAGTGAAGCATCTGCCTTCGGCTCAGGTCATGCTCCCAGGGTCCTGGGATTGAGTCCCACGTCAGGCTCCCTGCTGAGCAAGAAGCCTGCTTCTCCCTCTGCCTCTGCTCCCCATGCTTGTGTTCTCTCTCTCCCTGACAAATAAAATCTTTAAAAAATAAAATAAAATAAAATGCCTTACATTTATCTCTACAGCCAGTGACTGTGATGTGCCCCTTGGTGCAGTCTCTTCTGTTGCTCCCTATCCTCCAAACCCCCTGGTGTGTCTCACACTTGAATTACAGCCATAGGTTATCGTACACATGCTGGTTTCCTTTAGAAGCTTGCCTCTCGTTTAAACCATTAATTCAAGAGCTGTATTTTGCATCAATCTTCTGAGCCTGAAGAGCCTCTCCTATAATGGAGGATGTGGCCCACTTGTCCAGTGTCGACCAGGGGCTTTTCCAGGTATCTCTAGCACCCCCTCCTTGCTGTTTTCCTTTCCTAAAATATCCACCCACCTACTCCCTTATTCTCCAAATCTTTCCCATCCTTCAAGGTCCAGACCAACACCTCCCTCCATTAGGAAGCTCCACCATCCTCTCCAGGTCCAGAGTATTCATGATCTCTACTGTCCTCGCACATTTTAGTATTTCAGATACAAGGATTTTCTTCTTCTAACAAGATCATAAACTCCTTGACATGGAGGACAGTACTTAATTTGCAGCCCTTATAACTCCCAGCACAGTATCAAGATAAAATAGACAAGACCTACTACATCAAATTAAGAGATCATGTGGTCTCCTAAGACAAGAACGTAGATGAACACATTTGAGAACACAGTGTACTTCCCAAATCTCTCCACTTTGCCTCTTTTGTGTAATTTCATTTAGGTTGGGACCCCAGATGCTTTCCCAGAATTAACATTTTTGTTTCTGTTACACTGGTTTCCCAAGAAACTTCCTAGGGAATTATTTTTGTTTATTTAATGATTTAGAGAGGGGGAAAATAGCATAAATGCTTGAGACCATAAGGTTCAAAAAACTGAAATGTGAGTTTGATCCCTTCATGCTATAAAGACGCTTATAATAATTAAAGTCCATGCTCCACACAAAGGCCACCAAGAACAATGTGAAGAATGGGCATAAGCAGCGGATGACAGTTTAGGGCCTCGTGAGTCCCCACAGAGGAGCCCTTCCCAGAACATAGCCGCAGGGTCAGCAGCCACATCAGACAAGGAGGCGATCAGCAGAAACTCAGTAATGCAAGAAGAATCGAACAGGGGCAACCCAAGAGTAGTCTCTTACATACAAGCAACATGTCCACCGGATCACTCTGGAGGAAAACTTTACTCCTCACGGCCGGTGAGCGGGCAGTCTAGTGGCTAGGGTCCCAAACCTGGGGAGGGGGCGAGTCCATTGCCTGGCTCGCACCCCAGCTACTGCACCTCCTAGCTGTGCACCCTCAGGACGCTCCTCACTCAGTCCGGACCTCAGTTTCCTTCTAAGAAATGGACATAGTAACAGTAGTTATGTGTTATAATACACACATTGCCTTACTCGATGAACACCACCTACTAATGACAGGGTCAGAGTTGTTTATGCGGACATGACCATCTGCTGCCCCTGTCCCACCGTGCAGGCATGCTCGCTCTCACCTAGTCTCTGCTACCCTCAAGTGCCACGTTACCAACCCCGTGCATCCCATAGGCAGCTGTCTCAACTGGACAGGGCCAACCTGACTGTTTCTATTCAGATTCTGGTACCCAGACCAGGAAAGGCTAGATGAGCACAACCCCACAGGGAATACTGTTTTAACAAGTCTGCTTCTGAGCATTGATTTGCTCTACATAACAATAAGCCATGTGGAGTCAAAGCAACAAAACTCTGAATCCTTATTTTTGTCTGTCTGATTTTTTTTTTTTTACCATCAACACATTTTGTTTCTAATTCTGTTCAGCATTACCTTAGGGTAGACTCTCAGTTCCACCATCAACATCACTATGCGGTCTATACAACACAATCCTTCTTTAAAAACATTCCTACTTACTAACTTGCTTTTTCTTGCAAATCTACACCCACCCGTAGGACTTGACAACCAGGATGCGTACTTGTCCTCTCCATCCTCACAAGGTATGAATCTGAGTGAAAGGAAGGTGGTCATTTACATGAAGGGGAGTAATCTGCATGCGCCCCGTAAACCAAGCCTGTTGTCTCCCTCAAAGGGAAGACGTCAGACGCTCTGAAAGCCTCATATCCTTTGAAGTACAGCACATTGTAAGAAAACTGTAAACATATTTATGGTGAACATTTTTCCCTCTCTAGCATCTTGCCCGCCCCCCCCCCCCCATTCACACCTGCCTTGTTTGGCATCTGGACCAGCACTTGGGCAGGAGAGCTAGACACCCTTCCCCACCCCAGTGCAAGTGGAGACTGGGCGGGCAAGCCATACTGGCCAGCCGAGAGTGCTTTCTGACGGATCTGTGTATGGGGGAGACGGGGCCATGTCCAGCCCCGGGGTCCTGCACAGAGCTGCTGAGACGGGCCCTGCCTGGGGGCCGCTCTGCCGCTGCTCCTCAGACCCCCAGGCTCCCTGGGCCTCAGCCCCCTTTCCAAGTCTGGTTTTCAACCTTCAGTCAAACTTGGGGCCTTCCCCATACTTTCCAATAAATCCCCCTCTTTTTTATCTGAAATGGTCATCATGTCTACTGTGGTCAACTAAGAACTTTGGTTGTTACAACGGCTGGAGGCGCGTATTTGTTATTCTGAAGGACCCCACATCTGCTCTCGCAGCAGGCCCCGCTCTTCTTCCCCGCTCAGTGTGATATGGAGGATACGTGCCATGCACCTGACATGATCCCATTTCCTGGTTGGTCCTCTCTACTGGGGGCAGTCGCACTGTCTCTGAGGCCGTGAAGTGATGGGCTAGGGCGAGAACCAATGTGGCTGGGGCTGTTACATCCAGTTTGTGTCCTAGAGACACTGAGAAGCAAACACAGACATCCTCTGTGACCTCCATACCCTAACACCGCCCCCCCCAACTGCCATCACCTTAGTCAAGGACACGCGGGCTCTAGTTACTGGTCCCTGCAGAGCCCACGGCGGTCCATCCCCACAGGCACTGCCTTGGGGAGCAGAACGCATGCAAAGGAGAACCCAGAGCAGGTCGATTATGGTGGAGGTACTAGGCTCCAGGAGCCCCAGGACGGAGAAGCAGAAATGCAAACAAAGTCCCGAGGAGGGGGACAAATGTGGAACAGCATCTGGGGGTCCACAGGAGCACCAGCTGCAGCGGCTACACAGAAAACCCCGGGGCATGGGCCTCAGGAGAGGAGGCGGCCCGGGAGCTGTGGTCAGGACACTGCACGATGCATGCTCATTAGGAAGTAACCGGGTGACAACTCAGATCCTTCTGTCATGTCTACTCTTCCTGTTCCACAGTCTGGGGTGGAAGCCTCCAGAAGAAATCAACTCCAAGCACAACAACCCCAGCTAGAAATCACCCTCCAATTCCCTGTGTCCAGTCTTTCTCCCTTTGACTCTGCCCCCCAAAAGAGGTGTAATTAGCTCAAATCTATGCTCAAAAATCTGGGAGAGCATCCTCAGACACTTCTGGAGGAGACAGAAATGGCTCAGCTGCTGTGGGAAGAAACTGAGCAGTTTCTCAAAGAGCTAAACACAGAACCACCACAGGCCCCAGCAACCCCGCCCCTAGGTACCGACTCAAAAGAACTGAAACAGGAGCTCAAACGAAGTCCCTGCATCCCTATGATCACAGCAGCACTGCTCACAATAGCCAAAAGCTGGAAATGACCCAGATGTCCACCCATGATGAATGTATACACAAAATGTGGTCCATCCATACACTGGAATGTTACTCAGCCACAAAAAGGAACAAAAGTATGGACAGCTGCTACAACATGGACCAATCTTGAAAACACGATGCTGAGTGAAAAGTCACGTCCTGTGTGATCCCACTTATATGAAATATCCAGAATATATAGGTCCAGAGACAAAAAGAAGATTGGTGTTGAAAATATTTTAGAAACAGAAAAAGGTTGTGGGTGCACAACAATGTGAATACATTAAATCTTTAAAATGGGTGCTTTCATGCAATGTGAGATTCACCTAATTAAAAAAAAATATATATGGGGAAGTAATATTCCCATTTTACAGATGAGCAAAGAAAGACTGAGCTCGAGGCTAAACTCAGGTTTGGGTCCAGAGGCCACACCTAACTTCTCTACTTAGAGCATCTCAAGCCTCCGGCCTGCAATGGGATGGGGATGGGCCGGGAGGGGCTGACTGACCCTCAACAAAATGTGTGCGTGGCAATCCCGTCACACTTGGGCCAGACAGCTGGCCCAGAGGCCGCAGGAGTTTGGCCTGTAAGTCACACTCGGTTTGGGGAAAGAGGCTGGTCAGTACCTGGATGTTAATGATATGGGAAAATCGTCCGTGTTTCCTATTTACAGCAATAACTTCCACAGATGAATGTCCTGGGACTGTCACAAAGAAAAGATGGGTGTTTCTATGCATTTCTCTTGTGCAGTTCCATCTTAAATGCAAGACTTGCCAATTTCTTCTCCTTCCCCTCTCATTTGTGCTTTGAATTATTTGAAATGTGTTCCATTATGTTAACACTTTTTTCATCTGATGCCTTCGTGGACCTATTAGTTTTCCAGTGTTGGGCAGAAGTATTTTTAGCCTCCTAGAGCTATTGATTTAATTACTTTTAATTTGATGATCTGTACTTGACATTTCTTGACCTTATGTTCAAAACTAAAGTCTTCATTATGTTCTCTCTAAAAAAAAAAAAATCATAGCAGAGTTTTCTTTGATTATTGGTCAAATGGTGTCACTGAAGAAAAACCAGATGTCAGATATAAAGCTACTAAGTATCAAATAGATTATAATATATATGGAGGAAAATGCAAAGATAGGACAGCTAATACAATTCTGCCTTTAAATAAACTTATTCCTTTCCATAAAATAAATAAATATAATAAATAAATAAAAATGTGAATCTAACTGCAGAAATATATCAGCAGTGTTTATTATCTGCCAAATGATAGGATTATAAATAAAAGTGATTCTTTGCCCTTGTAAAATATATTGACACCAGTAAATCATGATGCCAGGAAGTAGAATCTCATTCTCTGCGCTGTTAATTGTCCTACATCTCTTTCCCTGTGCCTAGGTCTGCTAAATTTGTGCCTCCCACCTTGATATCCAACAACATACCTTACCCTTGACACAGCACTAACTTGCAAAGAAATCAACAGCCATGAAGAAATTTCATGGTTTTTTGAACTCTAGAAATAAAGGTGGAAGGAAGTCCACCCATAAACCCATTACTTCAGGAAAGACTTTCAAATAAAAATCTCACAACTCGGGCGCCTGGGTGGCTCAGTCGGTTAAGCGACTGCCTTCAGCTCAGGTCATGATCCTGGAGTCCTGGGATCGAGTCCCGCATCGGGCTCCCTGCTCGGCAGGGAGTCTGCTTCTCCCTCTGACCCTCCTCCCTCTCATGCTCTCTCTATCTCATTCTCTCTGTCTCAAATAAATAAATAAAATCTTTAAAAAAAAAAAAAATCTCACAACTCTTTTCTAGAAGGAATAAATGCTGCAAGGGGCAGGAAACAATAAGCTGGGAGAAATTAATAAATATGCAAAATGTGTTCTAATAAAGAAAAGTGCCCCTAATCTCTCAAGAATTTCTTAAGCTCTGATAGAGTTTGAATAATGAGGACTGCTTACTTCTTAAAATTATATTTGTAGAAAAGTAGAATTCCCAAGAAATAAGAAGTAGTCTGTACATCAGTTTGCTTTTACTTTTCAGTGTTTCCTCCTGTGAAATAGGTGGTCGAGGTATGAATAAAATTTAGGTGAGTGAATACATGGTGCTTCGAACAGCATACAGCAGGTAGTAAATACTCAGTGGTGTTCGTGATTTGCTTCTTTCTTTACTATTTCAAGCGTGTTTTCTCGTCTGACCTTCAGAGGACACCGGTGAGGTTCGTCAACGGCTCAGTGCGTCCCTTCAACAACGGTTTCTCAGCATCCCGTCCGTGGCCCGGGCCGCACAGAGCTGCGCACTCGCTTCCTCTGCCTCCAAGGAGTTCACGCCCCAGGGGGAAGGATGGAGGTGTGAACAAATCATGACCACAATAAGGCAGAAGATGCCAAGGAAGGTTTTTCCCAGGCGAGGCAAAGAGGACGGCCTCTGAGGGCTCTTTTCAAGGACAGCACCCATCTGTAAACACAGAGTGCGCGGTAACCGCACGAGGGACAATCAGCACCCGCGGGGTTTGGACTCTGCTTTGCACGATGGCGCGCACGAGCCAGGGCGCTTACGCAGCTGGGCCGGCCGCGGGGCCGCGGCGCTGCGAGGCGGGGCGGGCAGAAGCAGGGGCAGCCCCGTGGTGGCCACGGCCAGGGCGCGCTCCGCAGCGGACGCACCTGACCCGCACGGCGAGAACAGCCCCAGCGCACCGGCGCACACCTCTCCTGAGCCCCCTCTGCGCCCGCACGTACAACGTCGAAAGACAGTTCGCATCGTCCTCCCCCCACACCCAAAATGAGTGGAACCGAACTGAAGCACTTTTACTTTTACTTCTTCTATGCCCAGAAAACTCTGGCCACTTGCACATTCCCGGTTTCACTGGAGATAATACTGTGTAATTTTAGGACTTGATTATATAGGTTTCATGCACTTTTCATTAGCTAGTTCATTTATATTTGTCCTGCTCGGATTTAATCATGCACAGTCATAGGAATCTAATAAAATCCTCAGATACTACCTGGCACCAGGCTCCGCATATACTCGGGCTTAATTAACTCAAGCAAATCTGAAGGAAGAGCAGAGAAAAATGAGAAAGATGCCAATAAGATGGAAGAGAAAACAGGAAACACGCTTCCTCCTCAAACACGGAGGAACAAAGAAGGGCCCCAAAGAAACCCGGTGCCAGAGACGAGTGCTCTCTGCCCCGCGCGGCTCGGGGCCCCCAGATTCCATTATCAGTGCCCCCTCTGCCAGCTCATTAGCCCCTCAATCCCGCTGCCCGGCTCCTCACACTGTTACCAGCAGAACCCCTTCAAGTACAAAGAGCCAGCGGCCTATTTTCTGAAATTAAACAAAAGCAGAAGCAAAGCAAGGGAGGTGTGGCTTGCTGGGCAGCCAGCAGGGAGGCAGGAGGTCCCCAGGAGGCGACCCGTCGCCCCAGCGCTCGGGGAGAACAGAGCAAACCCACCAACATTTCTATGGCTGATACCGGCAGCCACAGTGAGGGTGTATACTGTGCTGATGAGGGATCGCTGAACCCTGGCTTAGAGAGATGAAACCCAAGGATTCTCTGTTGATTCTCCCTAACTCAGTCTTCAGGTAAATCTGCATGGAAACGACAGAAACACCATCCCACCACCTGTGACTCAGCATCTGAGGCCGGCATCCGACATCACTAGAGGCACAGAACCAGAAGTTAGGAAGATGGAGGGCATGTAGGAAACATTCTGTGTCCTCTAGACACACCCACCACCCCAGAGACCTTGTTGGCCTTAAGTAACCCAACACTGAAAATAGAAAACATCCTAACTCACATGACCCATAAATTAAGCAACATGTATTTTCTTCTAGAAACAATCCCTTTCATTGCTGTTCATTACCGAGCTCCTCCATGCCCACCGAGCATTTGCTGTGCACGTCATGGACGGTGTGACCACAGACCTCGGAGGACCAGCATTCGGAAGGATGGTGAGCCACACTACACGACTGGGCTGACAAAGTCGCTGTGAAATCAGCAAGCCAGGGAATGAATGAATGGGTGGGTGGGAGGATGAATGAATGACGTGGCACTTCGAAGAAAAGCTGCACAAGGAAATTGGCTCTTGAACTGAGACAGAGACTGAACAGAACCTGGATTGGTGAAGAAGCAAACGGTGTGCAATCCCGTGGAAGATCCCAGGGGAAAGATCACGGGGTGAGAACGATTTTGGCAAAGAGCAGGGAAAACAGCAAAAGTGATTCACAGCAGGAGCCTCTGACCACTGAAACCAAGGTTCAAGGCAGAAATCCAAGGGATTTAGGTAAGGGCATTGGTTTGCTAGGGCTGCCAACGCCAAGCACCACAAACTTTGTAGCCTAGACCGTAGAAAATGTCTCTCAGTGTGGGGACCAGAAGTCCGAGCTCAAGGTGCCAACCAGCATGGCTCCTTCTGAAGCTGTGAGGGGGGTCCATTCCAGGGCATTCCCCTGGGCCTGTAGATGACCCCCTCACTGTCCCATGGCATCCTCCCTGCATGTCTGCCTCTGTTTCTGAAGGACACCAGGCATATTGGTTTAGCGCCACCCTAATGACCTCACCTTAACTTGATTACATCTGCAATGACCATTTCCAAACTAGGTCGTGGGGGTTCGGACTTCAACACACGAATTTGGGGCTGGGGGGACACAATTCAACCCATGATAGTAAGCTGTGTTCTAACTTTCATGAGACCTATGGACAGGGAAAGAATCTTACAGTATTTTAAGGGTTCCACACATCATTCTTCAACAAATGCTCCTTGGTTCATATTTCTTGCCTAAAACATGAAGTTATTTTTTATTCATCTTTATCAAGCCGGGATGTCACTGATTTCTCCCTATGGAGAACAGCAGAATTTTATTAAGTGAACATCTCAGTCAAATATAGGGGGGAAGGTGCGTGGGAGGATGGGGTAACTGGGTGATGGGTATTAAGGAGGACACTTGATATAATGAGCACTGGATGTTACATGCGACTGATAAATCACTAAATTCTACCCCTGAAACTAATAATACAGTGTATGTTAATTAAATTGAATTTAAATTAAGAATTAAAAAAACATATATTATTTTGATGGCCTCCATTCTTATTAGAAAGAGGCAATCCTCTGCTCAGTAAAGTTATGGTCTATATTGCATTTTTTTTCCTTTTGTGTATCTGTGATATATAAAGTTTCTAAGGTGAATATGCATTACTCTTTTATTTTTCTTTTTACATTTTGATCCCCTTCACCGATTTCTCCCACCCCCAACCTCTGGCAACCACCAACCTGTTCTGTGCCTATGAGCTCGGTTTTTTGTTTGTTTTTAGATTCCACATATAAGAGAGAGCAGATGATGTGGTATTGGTCTTTCTCTGTCTGACTTATTTCACTGAGCATAATGCCCTTGAGGCCCATCCATGTCATCACAGATGGCAAGATTTCATTCCCTTTTATGGCTGAGGAATATTCCACTGTGTGTATGTGTGTGTTTAACAATTTCTTTAGCCAGCAATCAGTAGACACTTAGGTTGTTTCCATATCTTATTGTGAATAATTCTGCTATGAACGTGCAGGTGTAGACATCTTTTCAAGTTAGTGTTTTTGTTTTCTTTGGATAAATACCCAGAAGTGGGATTGCTGAATCATATGCTAGTTCTAGTCTTAAAAGTTTGAAGAACCTCCATACTGTTCTCCACAGTGGCCGCACCAGTTTGCATCCCCATCAGCAGTGCACGAGGGGTCCATCTTTTCTACTTCCTTGCCAACAGCTATTATTTCTGACCTTTCTGAAAACAGACATTCTAACAGGTATGAGGAGATATCTCATTGTGGTTTTGACTCATATTTCCTGAATAATTAATGATGTTGAGCATCTTTTCATGCACTCAATGGCCATCTCTGTGTCTTCTTTGGGAAAATGTCTATTCAGATCCTGTGCCCATTTTTAAATTGGACTGTTGTTTGTTTTTTGTTTTTGCTGTTGAGCATATGGGTCTGTTCTATATTTTGGATATTAACCATTTATCAGATATAGGATTTGCAAATATCTTCTCCCCTTCCATAGGCTGCCTTTTCATCCTGTTGATGGTACCTTTCACTGTGCAGAAGCTTTTTTATTTGATGTAGTTGCACTTGTGTATTTTTCCTTTCGTCGCCTTTGCTTTTTGTGACAGATTCAAAAAATCATCACCAAGACCAATGTCACCGAGTTTACCACCTATATATTCTTCTAGGAGTATTATGGTTTGGGGTCTCACACTCAAGTCTTTAATCCATTTTGAGCTATTTTTGTGTATGGTATAAGATAGTGGTCCAGTGTCATCCTTCTGCATGTGGCTGTCCAGTTTTCCCAGCATTTTTCAAAGAGACTGTCCTTTCCTCATTGCCCATTCTTGGCTCCTTTATCATACTTAATTGACCATATATACACAGTTTTATTTCTGGGCTCTACTCTGTTCCATTGGTCTATATGTCCCATTTTATGCCAATACCATACTATTTTAATTACTATAGCTTTGTAATACAGTTTGAAATCAGGGAGCATGATACCTCCAGCTTTGCTCTTCTTTTTCAAGATTGCTTTGGCTATTCAGGGTCTTTTGTGGTTCTGTACAAATTTTAGGACTGTTTGTTCTATTTCTGTGAAGAATACCACTGGAATATTGATAGGGATTGCACTGAATCTATAGATTGCTTTGGGTGGTGTGGACATTTTAATATCTAAGTTCATAACAAGAACTAACATTTACCAAGGACCATATGCCAAACATTAAGAGCTTCACATGCCCTTCTTATGGAGCCTCTTAGCAACAGTATGAGAGAGGCCCATTTATGCTCTCCCTTCCTCATTCAGGCAAAAGGAGGTTTGGCTCACTCATCCACTTAGTGGCTGAGTGAGAACTCTGTCCCCACGGGACAGACGGTCCAGCCTCTATGGCAACCTCACGGACAAAACAAAATTTGCTTTCAGAATCATGACCCAGACAAACTGCAAGATTCTCAGTCACACAAAAAGACTAAATTTTGTTCACTGGGTGTTGCTTCCTGTAACAAAAATAACAGCCGAGTTTATACCTTTGACAAGGACTTTCAAAGATTACCAGCAGATGGGTGAAAGAGAACAGTCCCTGTGTTCAAGATAAACAAGGTTTTACAGCAACACACTTCCCATTCACCGGACTCCAAGATTAGGCTTTCTTATACCCTGTGCCAGCTCCCTTACATTTGGTGAAAATCTGTGTGATTTTCATCTCCAATAGGCTCTCGTGGCCATAAATTTTTAAAGATGATTAAGTAAGGTTACTAGTTAAATCTTTTTTTTTTTTTAAAGATTTTATTTATTTATTTGACGGAGAGAGACACAGCGAGATAGGGAACACAAGCAGGGGGAGTGGGAGAGGGAGAAGCAGGCTTCCCGCGGAGCAGGGAGCCCAATGCGGGGCTCAATCCCAGGACCCTGGGACCACGACCCGAGCCCAAGGCAGACGCTCAACGACTGAGCCACCCAGGCGCCCCTACTAGTTAAATCTTAACATTAAACACTGTGCCTCCAACTAAAGGAAGGATTCATTGCTTTCTCCCCCCTTGATATTCTGACTCCTAAGAACAAAATAAGTATTATTGTAATTATTACCCATTGTTACCCTAAATGGCCACGTATCAAGCTTTACAAGTGGATTTTCTTTTTTTTTCTTTTTTTTCAAGTTTTTACTTAAATTCCAGTTAGTTAACATACAGTGTAATATTAGTTTCAGGTGGACAATGTAGTCATTCATCACTTATACACAAGACCCAGTGCCCTCCTTCATCCCCATCGCCTGTTGCCCCCACCCCTCCACTCACCTCCCCTCCAGTAATCCTCAGTTTGTTCTCTAGAATGAAGAGTCTGTTTTATGGTTTGCCCTTGTTTTTCCCCCTATGTTCATCTGTTTTGTTTCTTAAATTCCACATATGAGTGAAATCATATGGTATTTACAAGTGGATTTTCAGTTCACAGGCAAAGTTTACTGGTGCTAATTTTGTGGCCCCAATGTCATCTCCTTCGTGGAATATTAATAATCCCATTTATTTATAATAGCTTCAAAATTCTATTTTATTTTATGAAGTTTGATTTAGAGGACCTGACAGTACACAAACTTTTGCAAAATCTAAACAATAAATTGAAGGATGGTATAACTCAACTTTTTTTTTTTTTTAAGATTTTATTTATTTATTTGACAGAGAGCACGAGCAGGGGAAGTGGCAGGCAGAGGAAGAGGGAGAAACAGGCTCCCTGCAAGGGAAGCCCAACGCGGGGCTCGATCCCAGGACCCTGGGATCATGACCTGAGCTGAAGGCAGACGCTTAACCGACTGAACCACCCAGGCGCCCCTTTTTTTTTTTTTTAATAAATGTACTATTGTGAGCAGACATTCTTTTTTTTTATTATTTATTTGAGAGAGAGAGTGAATGAGAGAGAGAGAGAGAACATGAGCAGGGACAGCGGGGTGGAGGAGAGGGAGAAGCAGACTCCCCGCTGAGCAGGGAGCACGACATGGAGCTCGATCCCAGGACCCTGGGATCATGACCGGAGCCAAAGCAGGCTCTTAACCGACTGAGCCACCCAGGTGCCCCCTTTTTTTTGCAAGTAAGAGAACGCTCTTCCCCACAGGAAACACAGCTAATCTGAGGTCACAGAGAAGGAGTAGTACTGAGGATATTCAAGTGTGAGGACATCAGAAAAGGCATCAGCACAGACACTGAGACTGGATGTGAGCCTTGTATTATCCCTAAAAATAGGCTTTTCAAAGGGACTTAAGGTCCCTAGTCCAATATTTTCTAAAGTATGTTTTGTGAAACATTAGGCTTACAGAAAGCTAAAGTATATCCTACAAACTCAAAAGGGGAGAGGATCAACAGACAAATAATTTCAGGAAACTCTGAGTTTAACCAAATTAAGCAGGTTTCTTTAATTCAGAGCATTTAAAGACACCGTGATTCTCCAAGAGGGAGAGAAAATGTTCACTGTTTCCCAAATTTATTTGACAATGAGACTCCTTTTCCACAGAGCATTTTACAAGCTCAGTGCACTCAAGAAAATGTTGGGAGCTGTTCATCAAATGGAATCCCTCTCTATTGAGATGAAGACACTGGGACTGGGGACAACATTGGTCCCTGGACTAGAACGCTCGTTTTTTTTTTTTTTTTTTTAAAGATTTTATTTATTCATTTGACAGAGAGAGACACAGCGAGAGAGGGAACACAAGCAGGGGGAGTGGGAGAGGGAGAAGCAGGCTCCCCGCAGAGCGGGGAGCCCGATGCGGGACTCGATCCCAGGACCCTGGGATCACGACCCGAGCCGAAGGCAGTCGCTTAACCAACTGAGCCACCCAGGCGCCCTGGACTAGAACGCTCTTACTTCCCCTTCCAGTCCTCCCTGAACAGCCCACGGCTGTGTAATCCGCCCATGCTTTACAGTGAGTCTTGTGCACAGAACTGTACTTGTCTAAGGAGGCTCTGTGCACAGCGCCGTTCAGCCCAGTCCAACGCCAACACACCGACATACAGAGGCGCTACACATGTGAGGAACAAAAACAGTGGAGGGGCGCCTGGGTGGCTCAGTCGTTAAGCGTCTGCCTTCGGCTCAGGTCATGATGCCAGGGTCCTGGGATCGAGCCCCACATCGGGCTCCCTGCTCAGCGGGGAGCCTGCTTCTCCCTCTCCCTCTGCCTCTCTCCCTGCTTGTGTTCCCTCTCTCGCTGTATCTCTCTCTCTGTCAAATAAATACATAAAAAATCTTTAAAAAAAAAACAGCGGACGTCCACTGGGTGCTGCCTGTGTCTCGGGGCCGCAGTGAGCAGTTCTATGAGAGGGGTACTACTACAATCCCCCTTTTCCAAATGAGGAAACTGAGCCCTAAGATTGCTCAAGGTCAGTAAGAAATCAGCAGATTCAGACCCAACCCAAGCACTTAACCACCACGCATGAGGGAGAGGGTCTCTCAGGTTAAGTACTCAATAAATGTTGATGACAATGGGTAATGAGTGACCCAAGATGGGAACACCAGGAAGAGGTATTACCACGGTTTGGGGTGTTCCCTCTCCACTGTTAGTGTGCTATAGGGCTGAGCTAATCATTAAAAGACCTTGGTTTTGTCCTGAATCTTGCATTTCTACCTGTTCAGGCTTCTCTTCTTCTGAAATTATGCCAATGGGAGGCCTACCACAAAGACTGCTGTCCCCTGTCCTCAAGGCCTCTGATTTTTATCTAAGGTAAAATTCTTCAAGGAAGTAAAGGATACAAAATATTTCCCAGAAGAATGGCAATAATTTTATGCCATAGTTTTTATCATTAAAAACCCTCTTTTTTTTCATTTCATTTCATTTTTTTATCATTAAAAACCCATATTATTATGCCTTTATGCCATAATTTTTATCATTAAAAGCCTCTGTTTTTCTTTGAAGTGCTAAATTAATCAAAATTATAAAATTGGCTTTGCTCCCCATTCTTGACTTACTATTCAAAGATGAAGAAGAAGGTCTTCTCAGTTATTCTCAGTTATCTTCAAAGATGAAGGTCTTCTCAGCAATAATTATGATCTGTGACTACCATAGATTCAGAGCATTGTGGGACCTTCTGTGCCATGAGGGGCGTCCATGACACTATGCCGAGCGAACAATGTCCCTGCAGAGATCAGACACCCAGAACATCTTAGAAATACCTACTTCACGACGTGCCAGATTTCATAAGGCCAAGTTTTACAGCAAATGTTACATTTCTGAGTGTGGGGTGAGTTAGAGAGATCCCCATGGCTGGAGCGGGGAGCAGCAAACCCAGACAAACTCGGGAAGGATGAGCCGGAAGACCCTTTCATGTGGACAGAGTGCTGAGGAGCCTGATGCTCCCGTAGAACCAGATGGCTCACGGAGGGGAATGGCTGTCCAACAGTCCTAAGAGCTGTTATCTGTGAGGCAGGATTTCCTCGTTGGCCTCCGTGTTCATGCCCTTCCTATGCTAGAGATCATTTTCTTGAGCTGATGGGGGCTTCCTGTCTGGAGAGTCCCCCAAACACAAAAGCTTCTTTTTTTTTAAAAAAAAGATTTTATTTATTTATTTGAGAGAGAGAATGAGAGACAGAGAGCACGAGAGGGAAGAGGGCAGAGGGAGAAGCAGACCCCTGCTGAGCAGGGAGCCCGATGTGGGACTCGATCCCGGGACTCCAGGATCATGACCTGAGCCGAAGGCAGTCACTTAACCAACTGAGCCACCCAGGCGCCCCACAAAAGCTTCTCTTAAACACATATTACATCTGCTGGAGTTATGATGTAGAAAGTCCCTCCCACTTTGTCTCTGAGGAATCTCATTTCAACATAAAAGTGATCCCTGAAATTATTATTGTGCTTTCAGAGGGGCTCCATATCTGTTTGTCCTAGCCCATATTTCCTCCCATAAAATAGGAAATGTGGGCACCATTACCACCATTTAGCAAGTAAAAGGGGAAGTCTGAGGCCCTCACTGCTAGAGTCAGAAATAAAGTGACCTACCAAATTGAGGGCACAGTCAGTGACTTAGGGACATGGCCTGAGCATTCCATGGTAATTGTTAATTCATTTGTTGTGTTCGAGGCATTGTGTTTACATAGGAAAATTCCCTTGTTCTGGAAGAGCATGTGCTGAAGCTTTGCAGGATCAAGCACCCTGATGTCTAGAACATCTATAATTTACTTGAATAGGATCCAGCAAAAATGTTCCTGGCAATATGTTCATGAAGTACGTAATGCCTATTTTCTGTGTCTGTTATATCCTATTGTTTTTATAGGCTTAAAATTTTTCATAATAAATAGAAGAAAAAATAAAGTAAGCCATCAATAATGTGTAACACGTATCCTATGGGCATCAGTATGTATAAATCATAGAAGTAGATCTCAAGTTCTAGTGCATCAGTAGTGTTTGTTGGAACAGCAAGAAGGAAAATGCACCATCTAAACTCCTCTATTATTAATACATTGCACAAGAAATCAGAATCAATTCTGCTTGAGTCCAGATAGGAAAACACAGAATCTCTTTGCTTGGACAGGCGCTAAACCGTGTCAGCCCCTGCCTTGAGGAAGCGACAACGTCGAGCCAGACAAAGGCGTGCCCTTGACAGTGACATTTCAGAGAGCCCTCAGAAGGCGTGCCAAGGCAAACAGTGCCGTCCGTGAGAATGGCCACTGGCCAGCCTTGCCCCCTGGCCGCTGCCGCTCGCTCTCTTCCTGCTCGATACCTTTAATTTTGACCTTCGACCCGACTGTGGCCTCCACTTGTTTCAACCCAGCTTCCGGGGCCCTCGCTGCAGGTCTCATTCGATGACGCTGCCTCTGGCTGGCTGAGGAGCTAATCCGGGCATCTCAAGCCGGCCCGGCCCCTCGTTCCGGGCCTCACATCTCCCCCCTAGCTCACACCAATTCCACCTTGCTTCCCACCCCACAGGCAGGACTAACCAGAAAACTCCATACAACATGGGCCGAAGGAGCCAGGTATGCTCCAGGAAATTAATTTCATGGGTGGGTAGAGTTTGTGATACCCAGAGACACAGTCAAAACACGCCGCTAGTTCAGACAAATGCCGCGGTTCATTTGCGCACGATGTCGCTGCATGCTGCAAGCGAAAAGGTCATCATGTACGCAAGTAGGTGTGTTTTTGCGAAGTGCGCGCTTGTGTGGGGGGTGGGTATGCAGCGGGTGTTGTGGGATGTGTGCATCAACCGTCACATTGCTCTTCTCGCGCTCCCCGCTCGGGCTACATTGATCTGTCGGGGAAAGGAACTTGAAATATTAGCATTAGAAGTATTCTGCCTACTCGTGAAACAGTGACAAAAAAGAGACCCATTGCCCTTTTGTTTTATGAATTAAAGTGAGGGATACACGTATACGCCTATGCACACTTTCATTTTTTCAAACGGTAATTTAAAAGGTAATAATGGATGACTTAAGATTGACTTCTCTTTCATGCAATATGGCTCATTACAGGTGCATATGATACGTCGTCTGAGGTAGCTCAGTCACGGACCGTCCCCCGGAGGTCCACATGTGCGATGTCCGTGGTCCCTCCCTAGTGCTGGACATTATAGGAACGCCCTGAGAATGTCGGGTTGCCAGGGTCCTGACGGCACATCGCTCACCCTGCCGGTGCACCAGGAACTCGGGCCAGCGCGACAGGGCGGCTTAAACCCGAACCTCACTTCCTCACAGCTCTGGGGCCGGGCTGGTGGCCTCTGAGGCCTCTGTCCACGGGTCGCAGACGGCCACCCCTGCTGCCTCCCGCTCTTCTTATAGGGACACCAGTCAGAGAGCGCGAAGGGCCCATCCTAGCGAAGCCGTTTTCACGCAGCCCTCTCTCCACATGCAGTCGCGTTCCGAGGTGCTGGGGTGGGACTTCAACATACACGTGGGGATGGGCACACAGGCAGAGAGGGGAAAACTGCGTTTCTCTTCCTTGGGAGAGGGACGCCGAGACACGGAGAAGCTCCGCATTCCTGAGGCTGAGGTTTGCTCCACAGGCCCAGGTACCGTTCACGCGTCATCGGACTGATGACGGATATCGGCAAGTGTCGCGAACAGCCTGCAGCCAGCGATGCGCCGGCTGTGGCCGTGGCCGCCCGTCCCAGAAGCGGGGACCGCGGGACTCGGCGGTGAACATGGACACGGCTCCCCAGCGCCGGGACGGGAGCCCAGGAAGAGACCGGGCGGCGGTCCCCGGTGAGAAAGAGCATAGGCAGCGGCAAGCAGGGTCAGCCCAGCCCTTCCCCCAGGAGGCGCTGACGCCCACTCCGCTCCCGCGGGCAGGAGTCTCTCCTCCACGGTCTCACCTCCCCGCGCGGCCCTCACGGCCGGCTTCACAGCTCCGTCCCCAAATGCCCCGTCCGCAGTGCGGCTCCTTCCCGGGCGGGCACGGAACTAAGCTGTGCTGTCCCAGCCACAGGACGCTGTGCGTGTTCTGGAAGCTAAGACACCTGGAAACGTAAGCACAGAACTGGCCAGAGGGCGGCCGACCCCAGCACACGTTGCGCGGGGACAGCCTCAGGTGAACAGACCCCGTGCGTTAGGGCCTGGGCGACCCCTGGACTGACCCATCCCCCCGGGGCAACCACGAGGCTCTCTCCACGGACGCTCTCATTGTTTTATTGTCAGCTTGCATGTACTCTCCCCTCTCGTTACAAGCAGGTAGAAGAGATTCTTTTCTATTTGACTACTCAGAGGTTCACGAGAGAGCTACAGATCTCTCAATGCTTCCCAAATAAACTACAAGTTTCATTTTCATTTCTCATAGTGTTCAGCTCCTAGGTTAAAAACACCTGCTAGTTTTCTAAATGGGAATAATGTCCTCTGCAATGACCTTTGTTACCATCTCAGTGGCACGACCAAAAGAACAAGAGACCCTCATTTTAAAAGTGCTTTGGGATTTAATTTTCAGAATACCACAGATTTGAGAGCAGGGAGATCTCTTGAAGTTCAGGCAAAATCCTTTGAAGCCGAGAACACTGCTTCTTCAGGCAGAATATAAGTGCTTTATTTACGAGGCAAGTATGCAGAAGATGTGCACACACGGGAGGCTGGGAGAGATGTCCACTGCACCACCTTGCCCTTGCCAGGCTGCCGGGCTGGCGTGACCACGCACATTCTCTCCCAACCTCACCCCCACTCACCACCCTTGTCTGCACTGCTCTGGGCCAGGGGCCCACCCCGGAGGAAGTGCAATCCCGACCCCGTGACTTCTGGCTTCAGGTGAGTCCACTGGGAGACTCAGGCAGGTGACAGATGGCCAGGGAGCCGCATCTCCAAGGCCAGGCCTCATGTTCGGGGGCCTCCTCCAGCTCCCACTCCCCGGATCCTGCAGGGACCAGCCCCCTTCCCCCCCGGCCCTGGCTCACAGCTTCCTGCTGGTTCTCTGCGCGCAACAACTTCCCGGACGGTTTCCTGAGCCCCCCGCTCTGCAAGGAGACCCTTCCTGAAAGGCTCCGCATCGGCATCGGTTTCCGCCAAAACCCTCACTGGCAAGACATTAATAAAGGGAAATAGGAAGAGATTTCAGCAAAACAGTGATTCCCAATCAATAGGCCATGTTCTCATTACCTCAGTACTAATAAGACAGAGTTTCAACATTTAAAAATTCGGCAAAAACCACCACAGGTCTTGTCGACTTGAACACAGGGAATGAAAAGGTCCACGCTGAGACTTAGCATCTTCACACGGCACGTCTCAGACACCATGGCCCTCGCGTGGCCTCCCCTCCCACAGAGAACTGCGTGGGGCGATGGCCACACCAGGCCCACCTGCTCTGTGTCCACCACTCCTGGAGAAGGGCAGACCGCCCCGCACGAGACTGCTTCCCGCATCCCCTCACCTCTGGAAAGATGCTGTGTCCTGTTAGGAACGGCAGATAGAAAGAACAGCATCGGCCTGAAGATGGACCCCCGCCATGCTACCTGCCCCAGGGAGCTCAGCAGCCTGCCCACAGTGACCTGCCGAACCAGCACCCATCCAAAAACCTTTCCCCACAGCAGCTTAGAGACAAGGCAATTGTGCTTTATAAAAACAGGAGAAATGTGGAAGTAGTCTCCTGGAGAAAAACCTCTCCTGCAGTTTGTTTAGTAGGAAAAGAGGTTTCTGTGTACAGCAGTGGGTTTCAAGTTCCTGATTTTCCTATGGACTCTTTCTGAATCACTGAAGACCCACCACGACATTTATGTTGCAAATACTCTTAAGCCATTCAGGGCATGATACGCTGTTTACGCTCATCAGGTGTGCTGAGGATTTTCTGACTTCCTTTGCCTCTGTGTTGCCATCAGAAAGACCCCTCAACCATCAGTGCGTTCAGATCGCGGGCTGGCTCCATCGCTATAAAACGCTCCGCAACAAAACTCGACTTCACAGGAGACCAAACGTAAGTGCAGGGTTTGAAAGATGTTTCCCGGGCACAGCCGGAATTCCCCTCATTAGCAGCGAGTTCTCCTACTCTGCCCAAAATGCACTACTCTGCATCCCAGAGCACCTTGGTAGCTTTTCTTTGCCTGGGTGCTCTCATCTTTTTGAAACGGGTTTCCTTTGAGGCACAGGCGACAAGACAGCGTCACCTAGTGGGGAGAATGCTGGCGTAGAATCCAGGACACCCAACAGTTCCCTCGTTTCCTTGTGTCTTGGTCTTCTCTGCTATAAAATGAGACCAATGCATCACCACCTTCCACCTCACTGATGTATCACAGACACAAAGGCAATTGATCTGGAAGAACTTCTAACTTCGCACAGGGAAGTTAAAGGTGGAGCTGGTCAAGTCTCTGTTTTGAAAGTTCTCACGCGCAATACTCTGGCCATTTAGCAGCGACCTGACACTTCCTCTGAACTCCAGCTGGAGGGACTGGGTGCGAAACAGGGGTGTTTGGGCTTCGGTGTCTTTCCCCACCACTTGCGCCCTTCCATCCGCAGTGGTCCCTCTAGATATGCTGAGGTGTGAGATGTCAGTGCTGTTCTCTGAAGCTGCCCGCTTTGTTCTGGTTTAGCATTTTGGTAGGAAATTATGGAAAACTCCAACTGTATCTAACGCTAGAATTCCAAGGGCTCTGGAAGGACATCTGGCAGGCCTCTGAGTCTTCCAAGACATTCCTCAGTCTACCCCCAATGCAGATGCCCTGTGTTCTGCCTCCCTGGGGTCAGATTCTTCCTGAAGACACTATCCTGGCCCTACCCACAACATTAAAACTCAAGAACTAGACAAAGTCAAAAGTGGATGAACACTTGTAACTTCCTGGAGTAGAAACCAAAAGTAAAGCTGTCTTAGCCTGCTGATGACTTCCAAACAACAGACACATTTCCCACAGTTCTGGAGGCTCAGGTCCAAGGTCAGGGGCAGGGGGTGGGGTCACTCCCTGGTTCACAGTGTTCTCACAGCGTCCTCAGTTGGTGGCAGGTGAGGGGTGCTCTGGGGTTCCTTTTATAAGAGCACCGATCCCATTCATGAAGCTCCACCCCATGACTTGATCACCTCCCAAAGGCCCCACCTCCAAACACCATCACCTTGGGGTTAGGACTTGAACAGAAGAATTTGTGGGGGGAGGGGACACAAACATTCAGACCATAACAAGAGGCAACATTGGGATGGAAATATTTACAGTTAAGAGGATGCCCAAAACTCCCTTTGGCTGTAAAATCGGTTTGGCCTCTCTGTAAAACTTACGGCCAGGCTTCACGACTTAAACCAGCCCCCGTCAGGTTTCAACCAACCCCACTGTGGAGCCCGGTCCCTTTAAGACACTCGCCAATTTTCAGCCCGTTTTCCGCTTCAGTGGGATTTCCTCTACTGTGGTTTCTTACAGGGTCTCTGTTCCCTGTATCTTTTCAAATAAAATTTGCCTTTCTTAATGGAATATTCAAAATCTTCCCAACATGTGACCTCAAACTTGTGCGCCTAATATCTCTGTATCACTCAAAGCAAGTCCTCTGTTTCAGGACATCTCAGAGACCCCAAACAGCCGACAAAAGCTCCCTGGGTCAGCTCAGGTCCTATATGAAGCAGATGCCAAAGGGGCGTGGGAAGTACAGGAGACTGAGTGGAGGGCACCCCACAGAAGATAAGGGGAGAGGGAACAGGAGCAGGGACAGTCCCCACAGAAAGTCACCGGCCTAACACCCATGGAAGGAAAGGGGATGAAAAGAGGAAGACAGGAAGGCCGCTAGACCACGTGGCTGAGTCTCTGCCCGTCCCGCACAAGTCCCAGGCAGACCCGGCCCATAGAGGAGCCTCACGATGGGCAGAAGTGGCCAGGCCTGAGTACCGACACCAGGCACACACAGGGGCTGGGAGCTGCCCCGGAGGGCACGCCTCCATCCCAGCGCACAGACCTGAAGGTGCAGGGTGCACCGTGTGTCAGCTGCCTGCATCCTGTGCAGACAGACCGGGCTGCTGCGGTCCATGGCGGTCGTGACCCACCCTCTGGGCACCACAGACCCACTTCTCTACATGCTTTTGCAAGCAGCTTCCCGTGGCTCCTCTGGGCTTGGCTTCCCACAGGAGCTAGAAGTATAACTTACAGCCCTGTCACCCACCACCAGTGGCCCCAGGAAGTAACCTCCGGTATTTATTCCAAATCTCCACCTCTCGACTATCACTTCCTCGGGTCTTGGTGGCTTATTGGTGGTACAACCCGGACCCTCATCTTTTCTCAGGTCACAGGTAGACAAGGGCACACCATGACAGTCCCAAGAGAACCACCTGACAGGCAAACACACTCCCCCTGCCCCTTTGTGCACCAGCAGCCCTGCTTCTTCCGCTGGTCATGGTCAGCCACACCTGCCAAGACCATGACTCTCGTCTGCGGTCCCTGGACACAAGGAGTCCAGAGCACTTGGCAGCAGTTGGGCCTACAATGTAATTAAGAGTTAGCTGTTCTCACTCTTGGGGGCCTAAGACCCCCCCTGCCTGCAGAGCCCAGAGTGGGAAAGGGCAGGATTATTACCATGAGGACAAACTGTTGGCCCTTCTGGACAGAAGCAGCCCAGGAAATCAACTGGAGAGTCTCCTTACGGACTTGTGCCATATCAGGGCTTAGCAATGCTTTCAGTTGCCCACTGCTTGAACATTCAGAGGAGCCATAGCTAAATTAACTTTGGTAAGCGGCGCTCTCTGCCGTCGAGGGTCACCTCCACCTCTGCCACCATGTTCCCCAGGATAGTTCTTACCTTCCTAGGGTAAGGACCTGTCAGGGAGGTTCCAACTCCGTGGGCTGCTTTTTTTAACCATCTCAACCACCATGCAGCCTCCCAGCCTCAGTTACTATCTATAAACCAATAACTCCAAAATCTGCATTTCCATTCAAGAGTTCCATTCAAGTACATGTGTCTCAAGGTCTCCCACCCATCCCCACTTCCGTATTTCACAGCACTTCACCTCAGCCGAAGAATGAACTTATGAATTCCATGCAGTCTGCTCCTCCCACCGTTCCATCTTAGCAAATAGCACAACTGTCCAGACCCCACGTCCCATCAATCATAAACTCTTAAACACCTCTGTTTGCTCACGATCTCCACATTAATCAGAGCCATTGTTGTCTTTCTTAGACTATAACAGCTTCCTAGCTGGTCCTTCTGCCTTTCCACCTCCAAAACATTTTCCATTTTGCAAATAGGGTAATAATTCAAAGATATTTACCTACTTAAAACAGCTCAAGAGATAATGTCTAAAGTCATTAACATATAGGTGAAAGGGCTCTTTGGTGAGGCCAGAATTGTGGAGAGTCTAGAAGGTATAACTCATAAAAAACAGCTGAAGAAACTGAAAACTTGAGGGGAAGCTTTGATAACCATTGTCAATTTTCTATGGCTCTGCTCTTTTTACTTCATCCAAATGTAACTTATTTGAGATTATAAAGTCAGGATCTCAGTGGACCTTTTAAAACAATATCAAAATTAGTAGCTGTTACATATAGAATATATGACATACTTGTGTATATAAAAATATATATATAAATTCAAAATGAATACATTTTCAACTTATTTACTTTCTTGAACAGGTATCACACCAGTTAATTAAGTACTTTCTAGCATGTTTTAATACTTCGTGGGGCCAGTATCCCCTTACCACTCTTTCTTTTTAAAACTTTCATAATTAGGGACACCTGGGTAGCTCAGTCGGTCTGCCTTTGGCTCAGGTCATGATCCCAGGATCCTGGGATCAAGTCTCAAGTCTGGCTCCTTGCTCAACAGGGAGCCTGCTTGTCCCTCTGCCTGCCACTACCCCTGCTTGTGCTCACCCTCTCTCTCTGACAAATAAGTAAAATCTTTTAAAAAAATAAAACTTTCATAATTATTCATAGTTACTCTGTTCTGAATTCATGGAAACTAGTTAAAAATAGATTGAAATAATCTGGCACATAGCAATCTCTAAATAAATGTTGTTAATAATAGTATTATTGCTTATTAGGTTTATTCAGAACTTTAAAATAATTTTCTCAATTCAAAAAAATAAAGAGGGACTGCAATCCAATTTTCATTGATTATTTTAGCCCTAACAATTCATTTTTAAAAGGCTGACATCTCCAAGTATTCAGTGTCTGCATGAATAAACAGAAGATGTTTCTCCATTTATTCTATCTCTTTGTTTCTATCTCTCAATTAAATAAACAATAGTTTCCCTCAAATAGGTTCTATACTTTCCCTCTTAAAATTATTATTTTAGGAATCATTGGCTTCTAAAAACAAAATACCAAACTAACACAAAAAAGGAGATTCTGTTAGAATATACCCCATGGAATTCAAAGGCAAAAAAACAAAATATAGATGAATGTCACAGGGACTGAAACAGGATCGTCAGGAGCCATGACTCTTCTTTCCATCCCTCTCTCTGGAGCCACATGATTTCCTGTTTCCTGTTTCCATGAATCTGCTCCATTCCTCTGCTTCTGTCTTTAGACCAACTTCTCTACTTACTCATGGTTTCTCTTTCTCCATAATTTTAGCTGACACATAGCTGTGGTTTGCCGTGGCCCATTTCTATCCTTGAATGAATTTAACTTCTGTCCCCACTCCCCGCCTTCACCAATGAACTCTATAGTCTCTGTGTCTCTTAGCTCATATTCATAAGAAAGAAAAATCTGCTGTGTTGGTGGCTAGTCAGTGGCTGGTTTGGATTAGCAATTTCACTCCTGGACCAATCAGTCAGTCACATTTGGGTGTGAAGGTGGTACAGTGTGAAGAGTAAAGCAGCATAATGTGAAATGTAGGCTAGCTACATGTACAACAGTGGATGAGATAGGCAAGATCTCTAGAAGTACAGTAAGTTGGTCAGGAAATGATAGACAAATCTAATAGTATTCTTAAACATTGTACATAAATTTGTTACCATAAGAATTTGCTTTTCATTATATTATCCACAACTTATCCCCATATATAGTAATAACCTTGCCATTTGTGTATTTATTATATATCCAGTAACTCTACTCATTGAATCCAACTGTTTTTAACTTGCTTCCTTTTAGAGTTTTGTCCTAACACTTAAAATAATGATTGATTTTTTTCTCTATTTTAAAAATGGATCCTTATTATCATGTCATTTTTGCATCAGAATATCATTAAATAATAATAGGATACTAAGCATTTGTTGTTTTTCATGTTTTTAACGGTATTTCCTCTAATGCTTCACTAGTAAGTATCACGCAGGAAATTCGGAAATTATATCACAAATATTTCAGAAATGTAGATGAATAATAGCACACATGGGACAAGGTGAGACATTGAGGACCAGCTTGCAACTCCCAGACCTGAGAAGAAATCATAAGAAAGATGAGAAAGAGAGGTGAGAGCAGATTATGAAATGAATTGGGAAACACCCTCTGTCCACTGAATACTTGAGAGTGGCTTTCCTGAAACTCCAGTAGCTATATGAAGCAGAGAGTCAGAAGCACAGAGGGTGCTTCCTCCTACACCGGCGGTGTCAGGCCAGAAGGGTGTTGGGCAGAGCCCTGCTATCCCCCGACGTGGAGGTAAGCCAGAGAGAGGAATGCAGAAAGCCAGCCCTGGTATTACAGTCATTTCACCAACTCTAGTCATCATAAATAATATTTTTGGGCAGAGGAGAACTTGTAAAGGACAAAAATGATAAGCTGCGGAAGTAATTACCCTGCCACAGAAAGCCTTACATTATGTATTATTCTAAAATTGAATTTAAAAATATTACAACATGCTATGAGCAAAAATCCTTTCTGTTTTTTATAGTCATTATCTTACTATGGTAAAATATTTTTGTTTTTTACATGGGTTAAGCCAGTTATGTTGCTTATAACATGTTTTAGTTAGCATAAGATATATCTATCTGCCTTTCCAAATAGTTTAAAATCTTCTTGGAACAGTAGCCATGGTTTATGCTTCTTTTATATTCTACATAGCAGCTGTCATTTTGCTGTAACTATGACAGGCATTCAATAAATACTTACTGAATATAAACAAAAGTTGCAAAAAGCTGTTGATAGCCAGGAATCCTACTACTGACCTGGGTCATTATCTCATAAATACTTCCTATTGGTATCAGGTGCAAGAGTTCAAAAGAGTTTGCATAGACTGGTACAAAACCATTTCCATCCCAGCTTGAAGCCATCAACCTATAACATGGTGGAAAACTAGAGAATGTGATCGGTATGCGTGTATGTAGGTATGTACAAGGACAGGTGAAGGTGATTGTGCTTCACAGGTTTTTTTGTTTTGTTTGGAAGAGAAATGGGGCAAGTATAGCTCCTACTAGTCCAAAGCACAAGGCTTATAAGAGAGCTCTTCAGCTTTTTCTCAGAATGAACTCATTTTTTTTTACTTTACATATAATTTCAGTAATCTTGGTGTCTGTCAAGTTTTTACACTGAATGTTTTACATAATATATAAAAGTCTCATTTTTTAAATAAAAACCAAAGACATTTGCTATCTACAATTCTCTCGAAAGAACTGGAACGTGTTTGGGATCAGAGGCAAAATAAAAATGTTGTTTTCTTTGGCTTATTCATCTTTTACATAAATCAGGAAAACGTATTTGAATTCTTTGAAAGTAGAGACCAAACAGGTAAATGGATAAACGCGCGCTATGTATAAAATCCCGCAATGCTAAATGTAGAGGGAGGGATAAAAGACATGTATATGCTAGCAGCCCACCCACGCTCACACCCAACCAATGGTTAGTCAGTGTCATCTTCCTACACGTGGGTATGTGCCACGTGAACACACCGACCCACCATGTTAAGTCATCCAGTGTTCAATCCCATGGGCCTGCTATTAGATTTATGGTATCTATTACTGAGTTGTAGATCAACCTAGATATTACATGTCAGCGTAAACACCTTTTCACACTCTTCACCATATAACTTGTCATTTTTAATCTCCTGCAGTGATGTTAAGCATCTCCTTACCACCAAACTGTAAATACAGCACGGACCATATTTTCTACATGACTAAAAGGGATGATTGAAGAGTTGATTGAAAAAGAAATTCCTTGATTCATTTCACCTGCAGTTCCCCAGGAATATGCTATGATTTATGTCCCAGCACGGGCTGTCTGATTAGTTCACTCTGGGCTAAAAAGGCAAACCATTAAAGGCATTAAAATTTCAACAAGAATGTTATCTGCACAATAAGCACAAGAGTGACATCTTGTGCCTATGAACACATGAGTTCCTGCAGGCCTGCCGTTTCTCAGTGAAAATCTGGGGACTGATGAATCAGCACAGAGCCAATTTGATACCATTTAAGTACTAAAACTTATAAAATGCCACAAGTGCCTTGGTATATGGACCAACCCCAGCAGGGGGTTTGTTTTAAATTTTCACTTAGCGTATACAGCACACAAATGTGGGCTCTTACCGCTTTTTTTCATTATTTAAGTATGTCTGGAGGTAACAGAAGGAGCACTGGACCAGCAGCCCAGAAGCCAGGTTTCCAGCCCTGGCTCTGGCCGTTACTAACTCACTGTGCTACTTCCTCATCTGTACAAGAAAAGCTTTAAGTCTGAGGCTGACCACAGGAACACTTCCATATTTATAGTTCTTGGATTATTTTTATACAAACACTGTCCAAAAAAAAAAAAAGAAAGCAAGCATATGTCATTGTTAAGTACCACATTTTGTGTGACTCAAGACTTCCTTGACCATCGACACCAGTCATGGTTACCTCCAGGCACAATAATGTTGCATAACAAATAACCACAAACTTCAGGAACACAACGTAAGCGTGTATTTGGCTCATACATCCGAAGGTGAGCTAGGAGGTCAGCTGATATAGGACGGGTCCAGCTACAGCAACTCAGCTCTTCTTGCTGGGAATAGCAGGCCATCTTGGGTGAGCTCCCAGAGCAAAGACAGGTGCAAGAGAGTGAGCAAAACACACAGGTCTCCGAATGCTGGCTTATAACTGCACACCATCATATCTACCTTGTCTACTGGCCAAAGCAAGTCACACGAACCCAAAGTCAAGGGCAGGGAGGTACATCAGCCTTTTAGTGGGGGAAGTACAAATACACATGATGAGCCATGTGTTAGAGAGAGGAGTGAAGACACAGGGCAAGAACACAATCTATCACACCAACACATAAGAGGAAAATTAACTGAAAAAGAGTAATCCCAATCCACATTTCCATTCACCCTACACAGGGGACACTCTAGCCCAGCTACTGGAACCCATTTGTATAATTTAAGTTAATAAGTATTTGTTCTGACTACCTCTGAACAAGACTTGAGGTTGGACCGGGGTTACTGATCTGGGTCAGCAAGCTCCTAGCACCTGTGAACCTAGGTCTGCAGATGGTCACTGTGCAGGCAAAAGTCATAGATGCTTCCTTCTCATTACACAGAAGACTAGAAAAATACACACTATATAAATACAAGTTTCACTCAACTACTCTTCCAAAACATATGTTCAAAATGCAAATGAATAATAAAGCAGATAGATATGTAACCTGAATCCAAAAATGTAAAGTCTTCCTTTTATAAATAACTTTAGAATGAAAACCTAAACGTGAGAAACTTGAAAATACATAATCTGAATGTAAAATTATTTCTAATTTGTGGTACTAAAGTAATCTTTTCCTTCCCAACACTACAGCATTTTTATCCAAGCATATTTTTGTGAATTACATGTTCGTGTGATTCTATATCCAACACATTTCATGAGTGGACGTGAAAGGTCTACTAAGGTCAGAGTATACGATACGGGCCTAAGAAAACACATTAGTAAAACATTTCAACCATTTGAAATATTTATTTGTTAGCTGAAGAGAAAAAATAAATAAAATACAAAGTCTCCAGGGAAGGAAACAGAAACATGGTATACAGTAGCTGGAATCAGAGGGACTGGTGACCTTGCTGTGATTTTAGGAATGTCCCCCTTGCTATGATTGCCATCTGTGAGCAGTCAGAAAACAGTTATGGATAATAATGATCAGGGAGAAGAGGGGGAGCTACAAAATGATATCTGTGATCCCTCAAAGGTGGGTTTTTTCAAAGCTCTAAAAGGCCCTCTTGGAGGTATTTACATAACATAAAGCCTGAAATCTACTTTCCAATATTACAGGAAGGTGTCCTTTTATGTCAGTGTCCCTTACAGATGTCTTAAAACTTTCATCTGTGTTTGAAAATTTCCCAAATAAAAAGTTGAAAACATTCAACAACCAATAAATATCTTTCAGAGGCTTCTAGTCAAGATGTCATAATAGAGTCCGTTTTTGACAAACCCTCTCCGCCCCATGCACTTAACATGACAGATAAAATCTACCAGACAAAAATCAAAGAAAACAAAACAAACAAAAAGGACATGATCAAGCTCAAAATGAGATAAACAGCTCTATGAGCCCAGGGCAGCATACCAGTGTAACGCTGGAAGTCAGGTCTGGAAACAGGCACACCAGGACCGATCCAGTGTCTCAGGCAGGGAACAGAGAAAGCTCACACAGGCCAAGGCCCAAGCAGGTGTCTGACTCATTTCATACGGCCAGCAAAACATGCATAACGAAGCCAGAGAATGACCTCCCTAGAGCCGTCACACACCACTCATCCTTTTGATCATAAATGCAAAAATTCCAAATAAAATATTAGCGAATCAACAGTGTATAGAGATAAGGTATCAGGACAAAGTAGGATTTCACTTAAGAATGTAAAATGGTTCAGCATGAGATTATCTAATCAGGTAACCTATCAAATTAACAGATTAAAGAACAAAAGCTGTGTGATCCCCTCAATGGATTCAGAAAAATCATTTTATAAAATTGGCAATCATTCATGCTGTTCAAATGACACACAAAATAGTAACTTCTCTAACTGAATCCAACCCCCCCCCCCCGCCCCTGCCAAAAAGATAATCAGAACCCACAGCAGGCTTCCCCTCTAGCTACGATAAGGTAGCCTGTGACAAACCAGTGTTCCTGCCAAGAACAAACAGAACATCTGGGACGCGGGGTGTGGGGCGAAGCCTTGGTGAGCCACTGGGGCAACAGGGACTTGGGGAACAGGACCGTGGGGAAGAGGGAATCACACGGAGGGTGAGCCCACACCCTGCAGCTTTTCCCTTCAAGGCATTTGCTAATTCTGGTGCAGGGCAAGGCTGTGGGCCTAAACAAAGCACCGTCTGCAGGCATCCCTGAAGGGCAGAGCAAGCCGCTAGGGCTTTGGCGGTCCAGCAGGATGGAGGGGTCAGCTGGAGGTGTGAGGGACCAGGGCCCCAGCAAGAAGGGAAGAGACCGCTGGTCACCGCAGGTGCTAGTTCTTTCCTCCTCCTGAAGGCAGGAAGCCCCAGGACACAGCAGTGAATTTGCAGGTGGTTGCTGAGAAATCCGGGACTAGGGGCAAGGCCAGGCAGGGGAGAGGGCCTGGGGTGTCACCGCTGGCTTTGAGCGGAAACACATGGAAGGACCGGCAGACAGGAGACTCGCAGCCCGGCCCTGAGGGAGCCCAGCCCACAGCCTACAGAGGCCATCACACCCACGTGAGCCCAGAGAAGAAGGGATAGACCCTGTCTGGGAGAAGATCGTATCAGAGGCTTTCCTCTTACTCACGCGCTGTGTGCAGCGCTAAGGGGGAGGAACGCCTTGCAGGGAAAGAGACAGCCGTTTCACCAAAAGTCAAGGAAACACAAGCTAATAGAAACAGACCCATATTTGAAGCAAAGATTAAAATTATCAGACAAGCAACTTAAAAACAGTTATGAATATGTACAAGGAAATGATGGGGAAAACGATGACAGAAAGGATATTCTCACCAGGAACGGAAATCTAGGGGCGCCTGGGTGGCTCAGTCGTTGAGCATCTGCCTTTGGCTCGGGTCATGGTCTCAGGGTCCTGGGATCGAGCCCCACACCGGGCTCCCTGCTTCGCGGGGAGCCTGCTTCTCCCTTTCCCTCTGCCTGCCTGTCTGCCTACTTGTGCTTTGTCTCTCTGTCAAATAAATAAATAAAATCTTTAAAAAAAAAAAAAAAAGAATGGAAATCTATTAAGAAGAACCAAATTGTTTTCTTTAAATGGTATGAGCTTAAAATATATGTTAAATTCAAATGACTGAAATGAATCCATGGTTTTGGACTATACTTGCCATGACTTCCTTTTTAGCAGAGATAATTGACAGTTAACTATATATTAAATAGACAAACTATCAGCCTGCTACATGATGCCTTATCCTTGCCAAACATGGGATGGGGGTGGGCGGAGAATATGAAACACTGAACTACGAGGCAAAAGAACTGGATTCTGGTCTTGCTCTGATTCTGGCTAATTGTGTGATTTCGGAGGAGTTGCTTTACCTTTTTGTTCTTGAGTTTCCCCAACTGCAAAATAAAGATTTAACTCTAAAAAAAAAAAAAAAAGAACCAAGTGGAAATTTTAGAGCTGAACAATACAGTAACTGAAATTACGAACTCCTAGGAGAAGCTTACCAGATGATACTCAGTGGAAGGAGACCCTCATGGCGTGGAAGGCAGGTGTGTAGACAGTATCCAGCCTGCGGCCAAGAAAGAGGACAGAGAGAACAGGGAAGGGCAGGGGGCCCGGGACACAGGGCTCCAGAGGGACAAGGGCCACCCACACAGCATGGAAAACGCACTGCGTCAACAGATGACGACCCACTGTCCTAAAACAAATGGAAGACGTCATCAAGCCATAGAGTTGGAACTCCTGCAAATTCCAAGCAGGACCCACTGTGGGGGGACGCTCAGCAGACACCACGCTCACTGGTAAAAAGCTTGAAGGCCAAGAAGACGGCATAAAAAGCAATCACAGCCACAGAGATGTTTATAATTCATAAAGCCAACAAAACATTAAAAACCACATTACATTTTTTAAAAGTTGACAAATCAAGTTCTAAGCAAGTAAGTCATTCCCTTTTCTCAGTCTGAGAGCCTCAAATCGCTGCACCGAAGGCCCGGGGAGCCTCTCGTCCCGTCTGGATGGGCTCTTGCCCGAGCCCTGGTGCTCTCCAGTGTCAGGCTGGGAGTAAGAAGGCCCAACGTGCACCAAGACTGCTTTGTAAAATGTCAGTTCTCCCTAAATTAATAACCCTAGTTTCCATCTGAATCATGAGATTAGTTGAGAAATTTGAAAATTTTATTTCAAAATCGATGAGGACTCATAGAGGAGTCTATCTACGGACAGAATTAGGAAAACTTGTACTAGCAGATAATAAAACATGTAAACAGTAATCATAATGGTCTAGAACAGGTGAAAGAAATCATTACATGCACAAACAGAACAAAATGGAATCCAAAGTATATCCCAGCATGTGTGGAAATTAAATATATTATAAAGGAGGCATTTTAAATCGCCGTAGTAAAGATGACCTAGTAAGAAATGGTTCTTAGAACAACTGTATTGCTATTTAGAAAAAATTATGTCCAACCTATATCTCAGATCTTACATTAAAATAAATTACAGTTAGAGTACAGATGAAAGGGGGGAAATTAGAGCATAAACAGAAATAATTAGATGACTATTTCTGTAATCTACAAGGGAAGAAAGGCTTTCTAAGACTGACATCAAAGCAGAAACCATAAATACTAGTTGAAATGAAAATGTAAAATATCTTCATGCCAAAAAAATGCTATTTATTGACTAAAGTGAAAATAGTAATATAATTATACTAAAGGAGAGGTATGGGTGATATTAAATAGTCGTCACTCATACGAGGAAATCAGAAAAGACAATGTCTAAAATGCTAAATCAAGGAATTGCAAGTTATGATGGCAAAGATTTGGGAAAAGGGTATCCCATTCACTGCTTGTAGAAACAAGAGTTGCTATAATTTTAAAAAACAAATCTAACAATATATAGAAAAACTTACATATGTATCTGTATCTCTCTATCTATTGCTATCCTAAAGGGCCAAAATGCCAGTATGTAGAGTAGAGAGACTTGATTTTTCATAAACGTGTTCCAGAATTCCTCAGTGCAGGCTACGGCAACTGTTTCATTGGTCATTCAAGTTCTGTGTAGGACCATCAAAACTTCACAATAAAGTTAAGAAGGTACCAGCTGGATAGTAAGACATTTCTTATAAAATCTGACTTTTTCCTCCTTGAAAAAGAGAAACAAAAGTGATACCATTTATGTGTAGGATCCATCTAGAAAGTTTTGCGTAAAAATATAAACAGGTAACTATAGAATCAGCATGACTTGGGTAGAGAAGTGTGTTGAATTTTAACATTTTTATAATTTTTAAATTTGGGTCCTTAAATGAGGTAAATTGTCAAAATAATTAGATTCTCTCTTGGAGGCAAAGAGCCAGTGAAAGCCAAGCCCCGGCTTCTGTTACAACAAACCTTGGGCAGGGGAGGGAAGCAAGAGCCGGTCGGCTTCTAAAAGACAGGGTAGCGGGTCTGAGTGGGGAGCAGGTGTGTCCCGCGAGAAGGCAGGGACGTGGCAGGGCCTTGCACTACTCCCACACACACAGGAATGGCTTCCCCGTGAAGAACGGTAACCAATTGAAATGAAGACCCAGTAACAGGCATCAGCTGGATCCGTCTCACCTCTGTACCTCCTGGGAATGCTGCCCTTTGGACTAATGGAAAGTGGTGCTCCTGTCATCCTTTACCGTTTGGTCTACAACACCCAGATGGTGTCGAAGGACTGAGGTTATCTGAAGGAGAGAAGGTGCCACTCCGGCTAAATGAGTCTGACTATAACTTTATGGAACACACTAACACTCTAAAGGAAAAACGGGAATCTACAAGTTTGGTTGACTATGAAATCCACGTAAAACTTAGGAGATATCTTTTGGCTCAGCCCAGGACAGCCCTGTCCAGGGCAGAGAAAGCCTCGAGCACTCCAGGCCTCCTGGAAAGGTACCCCTAAGGTACCTTCTGGTGGACTTCTGGTGTCCTCACCCCAGTGATCTGATGGTCTCTGTTGGAGGCATGTGATCCCCCAAAGACACACCTCACCTACTTGCCCTGTTGGCGTCTGTGCTCACCACCCCTCTGACTACGAGCAACAGGTGTGGCCACATAAGAAACACACTCGCTGTGTACACATTTCTAGTACTCATCGGCCTCTGACCTTTCACATCAGAAATTCATAAAGCAGCATTCTGAATAAATTTTCATGAATTTATTTAGGATAAATTAGTCCTGGGATTTGCTGAGTTCAAATGGTTCAATACTGAACCCCAGGAAATCATGACACCATCTCACACGACTTCTCGGGAGACAGCCAGCTGAACTTACCTTGGCAATCCCCTGAATTACATGGCTACAAACATTCTGAATCTCTATGGCTCTGCAGGATGAAATCTGTACTCCCTTCTCGGGGCATGAAAGACAGTTATGGCCCAGCCCAGCTCCCCAGCCTCCAGCCCTGTCTTTCTCACACCACACTTTGGAGAAGTCCTCAATGACGCGTACCCCCCACCCCACACTGTGTGTGCACATGCGTGTATGTGCATGAGTGTGTGTGCGCATCCATGCACGCATGCGTTTGTGTGCCTTATTCACAAGCGTGCCTCCCCTCGTAAGCTCGCCCAGTTTCCAGGGTTTGGTGATGCTGCTTCCTCTTTGTCAAGGCCAACCCCGCCCTCCAGGCAGCAGGGAGCCCCTCGTCCCTGCTGTCTCTGCTGCACGGGGGACCTATCTCCTCTATAGCAACTATTTTACAATGACCCTGGTTTGTCTTCTACACAGAAGGCTCCTAGAAACAAGCGATTCCATCGTTGAACGTTTAGGTCCCTAGGATTTGTGGCTGCTGAATACACACACTGCAGGCATTTATCAGATATTAAATGAACAACTAGAATAAGATTAACCCATGTTCCAGAGGAATACTCAGTGTGAGCAATGTCCCGGGTGTCCCCCCACGGGCGTGGGAGTGGAGGCAGGGAACGGTGTGTGAGGGTGAAGGAGCTCTTGGTGGCCCCAAACCAAAAGGGGACCCACGTGTGACCTGATAGGAAAGAATCCCGGGGCCCATGGTCCAGGCCGATGCTCCTGGGGGTCTATTCTCTTGTGAAAGTACCTAAGACTGAAATTGCCTGTAAAATCGTATTTTCTCCCAACAATTTTTTCTAAATTGGGTAAAGAAAGATATTAAATCCAATTTATAATATAATAAATTTCCCAAATTTGAAAAACTACTTAGTATTCCACAGGGAAGATTCAGGCAGAAGGAATGTTGCCATAATCCTCACAGGCTCCTGCAGATTGCTTTTCACCATGAAGACCTCATTTTATGGTCCCATTTTTCTAAGTGATATCCTGAACTAAGGAATAATTTAGATAATAAATCCATTTCAATTACTGTCCATTAGAAGACAGGAAAACATTAAACCCAAGCAAAGCATGTAGGAATTACGAGCCACCTTTCAGGTGAAAATTAGCGTCATGCACCCACAGGTTGCACCCTTGATTCTGGCAAGAGTTCTCTCTTATGAAAAGAGCACTTTCCATTCAAACGACATGCTTCTCTGCAGCGCGTGTGTGTGGACAAGCCCTCAGGACCTCCTAACCTGTCGGACACGCAGGACAATGGACCCACAGGCTCTGCAGGATGGGGGGTCCCTCCTCACTGCTTCCCTCTCTGTTCTTCCTTTGACCCCTTCTCACAGCAATTCTGGAGCTCGAGACCCTCCTGCACCTCCAGACAGAAGCAGACAAGAGCCCACATTTGGCTCCAACTTCAAATCTCTTACGGGATCTGACAGGCTGAACGCAAGTCAGTGTCCACCCCGGTCCCACCTCGGGGTCATGGGTGGCCAGGCCGCATCAAACAAATGTGTCTTTTATGCAAAGCAGGTCGAATCTCAGAGGAAGAGGGCTGTCTCAAGAATCAAGCAAATACCCACAAAATGTGTCTACTTCAGTAGTTTTCCCTAAATTTCTCCCTAAAGCATTTAAGAAAAAAAAACATTTTGAGGTAGTGATTTATGCTAGTATCTATTAAAAGATGGAGAGATTTATTCTTCTTATTTCACTGTGATCATGAGCTTCTTTGTATCTTAACCATCCTTACAGTGAGGTCTCGGGCGGGGACCCCGTGCAGTCCTCTCGGCGCTCTCACGTCCCCTCGTGGTCAGCAGGAGTAAACAATGAAATAGTGATGATTCTGTTTCCGTCACTCACATTCGTAAAATCATGGGACAGGCCTCATGAATTTAGTAAGTGCAAGAGACTTTCACGATGACTGATCAGGACGGGGCAGGAGGAAGTGGCGAGATTGATCAAAACACACTTGTTTGTCACAGAAACTCATGGCGCACACCCGTCGGTGCTAGGCGGGAGGGAGGCGCACACCCCATGCGTTACGCTGCATTCTTTATGTCTGCCGCTTCCCTCCCCGTTACCGTCGGGGGGCCAGGCCCACTCAGAGCGCCACCGCCCTCCAAATGGGTCCCAGAAACCTAACAGGCAACCCATTGATTAAACTCATTACCACAGGGGGCAATGGAAGCAGGAGATAGAAGTGGATTTAAGAATGACTGGGATAAAATGATACTATCCAAGTCTTAAACGGCCACTGAGAGAAGTTGGGATATACTTAGGCTTTACAGATGAGAGTTTTAGGGTTAACCCTACGGGCAGGATTTAATTGGGAAGTTCTTAGAAAGAAGGCTCTTTGGAGAGCAAAAACAGGAAGAAGATGTGGGCATGCGCATGAGATGCTGAGCGTCCGGGCCAGAATAAGCTGCTCTATGGACAAGAGAACGACTTCCCTTCCGGCTGGTGTTCCTGTCCTGTAGGCGTCAGCATGGAAGGAAGGCGACCTTCAGGAAGATTGTCCCTGAGTGGCCAATGGAAGTAGGCGCTGCTCACTCTCCGTGACATGTCTTCATGTCTGCACTGGCCACTACAAATACACACACGGTCAGTGGTCCCTCATCTGCCATCCCACCCTCTGCCGTCCTGGAGCAGATGGCCCTCCCCTGACATCCTCAGGCTACTGACGCTGAGCCACACGCCTGCCTCACTCACCTCCCTTCATCTCGTCCCAGGGGCACTTCGTCATCTTACCTCATTACAACAAGGGTGAGTGCAGGACGGTAAGATATTTTGAGAAAGAGAGTCCAGAGTCACATAACTTTTATTACAATATATCATTATAATTGTCCTTTTTTATTATGTGTTGTTAATCTCTTTACTATGCCTAATTTATAAACTGAATTTTATCATAGGTATGTATATATAGGAAAAAATGTAGTCTATACAGGATTTG
>NC_138380.1:1785302-1815557 GCF_054177405.1 Leptonychotes weddellii | reverse complement strand
CTGTGTGCTTTTCTCCTGCTCATCTGTCTTTGTCAGTTTAACTGTCGGACCCAGCCGGGGACCCTAGGAGGCTTGAGGAATAAAGTTTTACTCTCCTACAGAAGGAAGGAAAGAAGGAGGGAGTGGGGGAAGTGGGGACGGAGTCTCCTCTACCTGAATTCCCCAGACCAAACGAAAGGATCTATCGGCACAGACTGCAGAACATTTGCTATCTCCTATGTGATTCTAGCAAAATCGCTTGATTGCTTCTGACTGGCTCCAATGCATCGTTGATATGACTCAAGATACTGACACTATTCTCTTTCAGCTTATTGTCCCAGCCAATCATTTGAGCCAGTATTTGGCCGACTTGGATTTACTTCTTAATTGCCAAACCTACTCATCGTCCTAGAAATACACTCTAAGATGTCATACCCTGTGCCTTTTCTGTTTCAGCTTCCCCTATCATCCCACACCTCAACACCACACATACGTCAGCCCCACAAATTCCCCAACCTTCACCTTTATCAGAAAAACATACAGCATTTGATTGAGATAGAAAGTTCAAAATTATAATCTTCTAGTTGGCCATCCTGGAGGCAGCCCTCAGCTTCATATTCTACACTTCTAATCCCAAATAAAGAGAATTTGCCTGGAAATCAGCACTCAAGAAAAGATTTACTTGATGACTGTGGGCTCCCAGAGTGTGGGAGCTTTTTCATCTTTATTGTCCCAATTCCTGGCACATAGATATTAGCTAGTCCGACATCAGTCATTACTGAAGGATTCAATTATTTTTATTGCATCATACCAAAGCTTTCACTAAAACTTTAGGTCATTAAATAACAGCTACCATTTTCCAAGCATCTCCTTGTGTTGGGGAACATTTCACCTAATTTAATCCTTGCAAGAATGCTTTGAGGTACAGATTAGAACTTAATAAAGGAGATTAAGTAATTAGCTCAAGTTCAAAAAGCTGGTAAATGATGGAACTGGTTTTCAAATCCAGACCTTTCTGACCTCAGATGAAAGTTAAAAATCAATGATCTTTGTTGACCAACTCTGTGATTAATCAGAACATTCATTTGAACATGACACCCCAGTGCCCAAAATGTATAACTTCAAGAAGACCAACAAAACTTAGCTGAGCTGAAATCATAAGCACATATCTTTAAGACTAAATTAGGACGACGCACAGTGGCTTGCCTTTCCAATTTGAGATCAATATATTGAACCTGGCTCACTGTTCCTCAGGATAAGGGAGGTTATATATTTTCATCTTGCCCTCATGGGCAAAATAGCAACATAGAGACAGGTGTTTTAGACACATGACATTACATAAGTTGGCAAATCTGATTACCTGAAACTTCCCTTAAAAATGACCTTTCTTGGGGCACCTGGGTGGCTCAGTTGGTTAAGCAACCAACTCTTAGTTTCAGCTCAGGTCATGATCTCAAGGTCATGAGATCAAGCCCCACGTTGGGCTCATGCCGGGCATGGAGGTTGCTTAAGATTCTCTCTCTCCCTCTGCTCCTCCCCCTCTCTCCCAAACATAATTGATTAATTATTTAAAATTTTTTTAAATAAAAAAAATAAATGACCCTCTTGGGGTGCCTGGGTGGCTCAGTAGGTTAAGTGTCCAACTTGATCTCAGCTCAGGTCTTGATCTCAGGGTCATGAGTTCAAGCCCCGTGTTGGGTTCCGTGCTGGGCATAGAGCCTGCTTTAAAAAAAAAAATGACCTTTCTTGAGCATATGTGGTTTAATGGAAGCCAGAAAAAAGAGTAATAAGCAGAATTTTGACACTTACTCTGAGTATCTGCTACATAAGAGTTTGTTGATATTAAAATCATATCACTTCTTATATCTTAAATCCAAGACAGTAATGAGAGCCGCCCAGGGCGACCCTGGCACATTTCCAAGCTCCATCAGTGGTGTCCTTGGACACTTCTTCATGAACTGTCCCTCTGGTTCCTTCCATTCTGTATTAGCCTCCACCCATGGGTATCCCTTCCAAAGTTGTTACCTAACTAGCTAACTCTGGGGTTGGTTCAGTTGAATTAAATAAGCACGTATGGAGAGCCGGGACATGCAGACTCAGTGTTGGGCACCTGTCAGGAACCTGACATACAGCCCCACCCACAGGACATTTGGCACTTCGTTAAGAAACGTGAAGAACACTGTGCTCTGAGCAATGACACTCGGGTTGAACGGCTAACGTCTCCGGCCCAGCACCCTGCCTACCTCCTCTGAGGTCAGCCATCCATCCCAAAGGCAGAGGTGAAACAGAAATGTGAGGGCACCAGCTGCCCCTACTCCTCCTCGTCTTAAGGAGATGGAGCAGATGGAGCTGGAAGACCATGTCCCCACGTTGCTCTGCCCCTGCACCCTGCACCCCACACCCCTTCTGTACTAAGCCTTCTGTAGCCTCCACTGCTCCATTCAAGGCCACTTCTAAAGATACCAAAATCAGCTCGCCTGTCATATAATTCCACCACGTAACCTACCCCTAGTTCAGAGAGCAAGCACAATAGTAGTGAAAGTCAGCATCAAAGTGAGACAAAGCATTCCTTTATAAAGTTCCTGATTTGTCAGGTTAAAAACAACCCACACACCAAAATAAAAAAAAAAAAAAAGGATATATATTTTTTTAATTTATATAACCAAGAAGAGTAAATTTTATTTTAAAACACAAATAAAAAATTCCTTTTTTACCCTTAAGTATGAAACACACTGTATGGGCACACTTTTCATCTTATTGGCATGTCTGGAAAATAAATTTAATTTAAAAATGCTCATTGTTGATAAACAGAGACCAAGACCAATCTGTGCTAGAAAAGTCATAATTAGACTAATAACTGTAGGTATCGAAAACCTCGTAATTGAAGTAGAAACTGTGAATGAGTTCTGCTGCAGGTCCTCTGGTCTTTCCTCTGGAATTAATACTACAGAGACCCATAAAAGATTAATCAAGACAAGCAATCAATAACTTCTCAAGTGCTAATAAGCCCTGCCTTGTTCTGTGATATGTTGAGCAGTTTATCATGTTTGGCCGTATGAAGATTTATAGAAAATCCATAGTTAAAACTGAAGGATGAGGTAATGCAGCACTTAGTAAATGAAGCCCAGTTAAAACTTAGGCTTGATATCATACATTCCCAAGATGTGCAGAAATAATTTTTGATCCCCCCTCCTTTTTGAAGAATCACAAGGAAAAAGTAGTCGAGTCACTTCACCAGTGCCGTCAGGGGAGTGATGGAGACAGCACGTGCCACTCCCCCGATTGCCTACCTGCTCTGCAATGGGAGGCAGTAAAATCAATGAAAATGTCTTCTGCTCTCTTTTTCATCCAAGTATCAACTTTTCCTGGAAATTTTTTGGAAGTTATATAAACTATCTCTTAGGACCATTTAGCTCTCTACTCGCAATCAAGCAGATGGCTCAACAGGTCACGTGAGTAGATGGGCTAATGGGTGATTAGCAGTTCGTAAACTGTAGGTCTTGACGGTTAGGTCACACCACTAGGCTTCGCACCAGGGCAGGCTATTAATTAAAAGCATCAAACTGTATGTTTTGTAAATTAATCCTTGAAGCAATATTATACTGACAAGAATACACCTAATCAAATAGATGGGCCACAGCTCTCTCATTCATGTGGGAACACGAACTGTGAATGATTACAAACAGGCACATCAGGGGGTGTCCAGTTTTCTCCAGGGGCAACAATTAGACCAGGGGATACACATAAGGCAAATATGAAACCACCAGGTGAATCAAGGTTTAACATGGAGATATATAAAAAATGTGAAAAAGGCCAAATATTCTTAATAAGAAAGAAAGTTTGCCACCATTCCAAACTGGTAGATGATACTTTTAAAGTAGATAATGTGAGAGATCCTTAAAGATAAAGAAGACATTTCCTGGGGGAAATTCTGATATTTGTAATGTTCTGTGGTCCAAATATGTTGTGAATTTTTTTTTAATCAGAAAATTTTGGTGCACAGTGAGATTTAAAAAGCCACATTAACAACGCTCCTCCCATGAGTCATCCCACATACATACCAGGGCATAACCAACACGCTTGTTCTACCTAGGGCCACTTGTTAAAATTTACTTGAAACGCCTCTTTCAGAAGGTCATTTGATTTGATAGCTTCAACAGTGACAAATCTCTTTCCATTTACAGTTCAATTCAAGGTGGGACTGGCCCAAAATCACACAGCAGTGAGTGGAGCACGTAAGTAGGCTTGAAGAACAAAGGGTTTGATTCTGTCCATCAGAAGTTACCAGGGGACAAGGGCTGTGCGCAGGTAGAATGTCATTTACATCAGCTGGCGTGCCTTGGCCCTCAAGTAACAGAAAAACTCAGCCTGCCATAGGAGAACGTCCAGAGCTGTCTGGGCTTCGAAGGTTAATGCAGCCGTTCAAGGACAGCACTGTGAACACAAATGACTTCCCTCCCTCCAGGCCAGCATCCAGCGGTGACCTTGGCTACAAGACCTTCACAAGCACACCAAGGAAAGAAGCAGGGGCTTTCCGGGACTCTCTCTCTGAAGGGAGGAAGAGCTTCTCCCACAACCCCCAGCGAAGTTCTCCTCAGCCTCACAGGCCAGAACCGGGTCACATTCCCATCCCTAAACCAATCGGTGGACAGGCTCATGGGAGGACACCTGGATCTGTCAGGTCCTCGCCCGAGGTCAGTTACTGCAGTGGGGCTGATACGCCGTGGGCTCACACTCTTGGAACAGCACAAATGTGGGCTGATACAAATAATGCTCAGAGCACACACCAGTGTGGTCCCCAGCCGAGGCCCAGCAGCCTCAGGAGGGGAGGTCACAGTACAACCCTGCTCTTTAATCTTCGTTAGCGAGGCAGCATGATTTTTATCACAACTCCTATGCATTTGAGTCCCTCTGTGCAGGTGGTTAGTTGCCTTCCTACCTAGCAAGATCTGGTCCAATGATTTAATTACATCAGAAACTATAACTATTAAGGTACAGTTCAAGGTCACCGCCTCACAATCATAGGATAATTATCCTTGCATTGTAAATCACATAATTTTGATGAAATACAAAATTTACATGGCAAATAAACATTTAATTAAATGGCAAGTTCAATGTAATTGTTATTAAGTAATCCATCAGAATATAAAATCACTACCCAATGGGTTATAATGATCAGCCCCGTTACTGCCAAAAGTTTCACATGGCTACTCATGTCTTGTAAAAGGAAGTGATTCTAAAATAGCACAGAGTGCTAAAGAACAGAAGAGTTTTTTGTTTAGCTTTTTGTCTTTTGTTTGCTGATGTTTGTTTTTACCAAATAGGGTCATAAGTCTTTTCATTAAGATTCAATTCATAGAAATTTACAACAGCAAAAAAAAAAAAGGTGAGGGCACAATGTAGGAAAAAAAACAAAGGAACATGAAGAAGAAACAAAAACAAAAAAAATCTTGGATTTAAAAAAAAAGTCTGAAACCAAGAACACAATACAGTAAATGGCTGAAGAGGCAAGGGCTCTGTTAAAGATCTGTCACTAATTTCTTGAGAACTTGAGGATGGCAGAAAGACTTTTCCATTTCCTCCTCAATAGGAGCGAATAGTAACAGGTCACCACAAGCCTCCCTTCATTAAACTTATTTACAGAGGGAAGTTCAGGCTCACTGATCCTATCTTTCTCATCATGGATTTGTTCTTCCAAAAAGCAGGACAGGAAAAAAAAAAAAAAAAGACATAGAAAAAGATCTATGAGCAATTGGTATTCACGCCCTTTTAGACAAATTTAAAAAACTACAATCTAAGAATTTGTTCCAACAGATCGCCTCCACATGCTGCATTTTGTTCTAATTTCTTTCTATTCTTTGTGACTTTTTCCCAGTCTTGCTCTCATTTCCCTTGGCCCTACATATCTTCCTTACTAGTTTTCATCAACTTTGGATTTCACAAGTTTTGTGTATTTGCCATACATTGAAGAGCTTTCATTTACTGTCTCTTTCATTCCCCAACCAGGCACTGCTGTGCACATAAAAATTATTCAGATTTTAGCAAATAATACATTATATGTTAAAAAAAAAAAATGAAGAAGATAGCAGGAGGGGAAGACGAACCATGAGAGACTATGGACTCTGAAAAACAAACTGAGGGTTCTAGGGGGAGGAGGGTGGGAGAATGGGTAGCCTGGTGATGGGTATTAAAGAGGGCACGTTCTCATGGAGCACTGGGTGTTATACGCAAACAATGAATCATGGAACACTACATCAAAAACTAATGATGTAATGTATGGTGATTAACATAACGTAATAAAAAAAAAAAGAAAAAGAAATTATTCAGATTTTAAGTTAACCAACACTGGGAAAACAGTCTGGGCTAAACTGGAATATGCACAAAATGAGGAGAGAGAAGAAAGGTGGCCAAGGCGAGGTGGCAGAAGTGAGGACACAGAGGACGGCCGCAAGTGGTGGGCAGCAGCATGGGCAGGACGAAGAGACGCTGGCCAGCCAGCCCCCACCGGGGCTTCTTGCCCCCCCTCCCTCCCAGCCGGATCCCCGCCACCTGCCAAAACCCCTGCAGCCCTGCTAGCTTCCGACGTCTCCCCTCCACTTTTCTACCGGCGGAGAGCGAGCTTGGGTGGGGAAGAGAGACAGAGCTGGGCTGCCCCACACCACCCCATGACACCCCAGCGGTGTCCCCGCTGACCTCATGATTGGGAGGAGCAGTGTGACCCTTTGTGCCCACCATCTTACATAAGCATGCCCTGACATTCAAGATCTAATTTGTTACCAGTTATCTCTCAATCACGTGGCAATGAAGGGCATCATCTCCTCCTCCCTCTGGGCCTCAATCGCAGTCGAACACGCTCTTGTCCCTTTGCCTCCCACCCAGACACTCTGGTCTCCCTCAAGTGCTCCATACCTTTCCCTTGCAAATTCTATCACAACTCAGTCTTCCTTCTTCCTTGGTTCTCTGGGGCATTTAACCCAATCTACACTCCATTCTCCCAACACCCCCCCTGAAATCTCCCCCTCTGTTACAAGGCACTGACCCTTCTTTGGCCGCTCCTTGGCCCAACTCAACCATGTCCAAGCAGCCATCATCATACCCTCCACCAGCACTCCAGCCCGATTCCCCATTTCCACGGATCCTTGGGGGCTACTTCTAGAGACTTCGCCCATCAGTCTGAGACTCCTGCTTTGTTCCTGGGCCAGGCTGTTCCATCCCTCCCTGCCCGGTATTTCACGGTGCCCCCACCAGCCCATGATTCTACCCCTCACACTCACGCCACTATAATCACACCACACCAACCCGTGATCCCAGCAAGTCTTCCCACGTGGGTACAGATAACAGACTTATCTTCCTAAAGGTGCTACTCTGCTTATGTAACTCCACCTCAAAAGAAGTCCCCCTAAAAGTCCTCTCCATCTAAAGTTCAGGGTCTCTACGGCTCCACAGAATCTCATCACCTTTACTTGGAAGGCGACCCAGCCTTCAAGCTTCCTCATCTGCTTTTGCCTTTCCCATGAAACTTTCTTTGAATGTGATGATGTACCCTACACACCTTCCTCTCTGAAACCTTGTTGAACTTATTGTCACCTTCACGTATTTGGTACTTAGTTATGTATAAGCCTGTATTATTACATAACTTTTAATTTTTTGTCCCCACCAAACCTAAAGTTTGTTTTTCATTATTGCTGAACATATAATAGGTATTTAATAGCTATTAAACACTATTTACTCAACAACTATCTTTTTTAAAGATTTTATTTATTTATTTGAGAGAGAGATAGTGAGAGAGCATGAGAGGGGAGAGGGTCAGAGGGAGAAGCAGACTCCCCACTGAGCGGGGACCCCGATGTGGGACTCGATCCTGGGACTCCAGGATCATGACCTGAGCCGAAGGCAGTTGCTTAACCAACTGAGCCACCCAGGCACCCTCAACAACTATTTATAGAGACCTATTCAGTCACTGGTATTGTGCTGGGCACCGAGATACAGTGGTGTGCAAGACAGATATGATTCCCACCATTAAGATGTTTCAGTCTGCTCTGACAGGGGTTCATGTGCCATGGAAGCCCAGAGGAGGCAAAACTTGGACTTGGGGACCATGCAATGTAGACATATTTAAATATCCTACAAGCCAAATGATCCTTTCTGTCACTGTCTGGATCAGAAACCCATCTACCTCCCTCACCTAAATCCCACACACACAGATACTTTTAATCCTAACTCACTCATGCTCTTCCTTCTTTATAGCCTTATCCTCCATGAACCATTGCTATATGTTAAAATGAAATTCCAAAGTTTTATAATGCACATGCCATAGTATGTGGAAACCATCGGAGTCTTCTTTGCATGTATTCTTTTTTTCCTAAACAAAATTGTCAGTACATGTTATGTTACCTCTGCAAGGGGATTACTTAAACTTTAGACAGTTAATCATCTATAAAATGCAAACACTGTGAGCAATTCCTTCAGCTTCGGTTCATTTTATACCTGTCCATGTAACATCATTGTCTCCACATGCTCTGATCTTTTTCTGGTAAGAGTGTGTTTTATTCTCTCTTTCCTTGCATGCTCTAATAATATTAATTCCCTAGATAATCTAAGAGAAAAAACTTCAATAGCATATAAATTTAGCCTTCAATGGCACAGTAACTTCCTCTATGCTCTTTTCTTGAGAAGATCTCTAGAAGACCCATAGGTAACACTCAGAATAACATACACCTTTTCCTATATACTCCACTCTCAATTCCTATTAAGTATTTCTGTCTGTTTATTATAACCAGGTCTTCCCAGTTTCTGCTTTTCCCAAAACAGTGGACACTGATCATCTTTTCTGAAATGGGAAAGACAAGAGAATTACAGGTTAAATGGATAATCAATCTTTAGGTTTGAGTCATTAAATTTAACATGCTTTTGAGACAACTGAGTATAAGTGACAAGATGCAGCTGGATATTCCACTCTGGAACCTGATAATCATAGACACATAGATAATATACAAAAAGTAAATGCTTAGGGCGCCTGGGTGGCTCAGTCGTTAAGCGTCTGCCTTCGGCTCAGGTCATGATCCCAGGGTCCTGGGATCGAGCCCTGCATTGGGCTCCCTGCTCCACGGGAAGCCTGCTTCTCCCTCTCTCACTCCCCCTGCTTGTGTTCCCTCTCTCGCTGTGTCTCTCTCTGTCAAATAAATAAAATCTTTAAAAAAAAAAAAAAAGTAAATGTTCCCACCTATATCTGTAGGATTAATCAGTATATACACATAAAAGAAGGAAAATTAGAAGTTCCATTTGAAAGTTCTCTTATTAGCAAGTCTGGTCATTGGTGTGAGAAACCTAAAAGGTTAATAGCCAAAATGCATGGTGGTCACATTAATTCTTATGCACAAGTTTGAAAATCAGAAATATAACCAAGTAAAATATCATGGTTTTTCTTTGATTTTTTAAAACCTCCAGATCCATATTACTTCAATCTAGGGTATTTGCAGTGAAACACAAATAACAACAGTAACAAACTACATCATTTATTAACTACTTAGTAACAAACTACAGTATTTAGTAGCTACATAGTAACAGACTGCAATATTTAGTAGCTACATAGTAGTAAACTATAATATTTAATAGCTTCATAGTAACAGACTACAATATTTAATAGCTACATAGTAACAAACTATGGTATTTAGTAGCTACGTAGTAACAGACTACAACATTTAATAGCTACATGGTAACAAGCTATGGTATTTAGTAGCTACGTAGTAACAGACTACAACATTTAATAGCTACATGGTAACAAGCTATGGTATTTAGTAGCTACGTAGTAACAGACTACAACATTTAATAGCTACATGGTAACAAGCTATGGTATTTAGTAGCTATGTAGTAACAGACTACAACATTTAATAGCTACATGGTAACAAGCTATGGTATTTAGTAGCTACGTAGTAACAGACTACAATATTTAATAGCTACATGGTAACAAGCTATGGTATTTAGTAGCTACATAGTAACAGACTACAGTATTTAATAGCTACATGGTAACAAGCTATGGTATTTAGTAGCTACATAGTAACAGACTGCAGCATTGGTGACCATGCTCATCAATACCAAGGCTGTCCTGAGGATGACTTACCAGAAGGATATATTTTTGGAAGGGTGAAATGGATTTCAACCACACAGCACTAATAACAGTAATAGAAACCACACTGCACCAACATATTTCTGATAGAGTTTACAAAGTGAAAATCAAATTTTATAGTGAAACCTCAGTGATATCAGGGTCTGGCACACAGATGGAAACACCCACTGGTAAGGAGACGGAAGCTTTGTTTCTGAAAAATACCACCTGTGCCATGCATCCCTGGACATAGTTTATTCAGGATAAACCAATAGATTCTGTGAATCTACTACCTGAAAACTGGAGACACAGAAGAATAAAGAGAATCACAGTGAGACCAACTTACCTGGAGGGATTAAATGGTGATTTTGGTGACTTGCTAGTGGCTACATGTGGACTAGCTTGAGAGTGAGAAATTCCTGGGGGCCACAGCTCTTGGGGTACCCCCACACTTTTATGGATTTTACCTCCAGGAGCCCCATGAGATTCTCAAGATTCTCGGGTAAAGGACCAAGAAAAATCCTCCTCTATTTCCAGCAGGGAGGGAGAAAGGAACCAGTTTGAAAGATATCCAAGGATATCTTCCCCTGCCTACTCTGCAGGGGAAAGACTGATCCCACCTGAGCAAAGACAGTTACCCACTCCAGCCCCCTCCAGCCTTCCTTTCTCCCTTAAGGTGATAGAGGTCAGGAGCATGGGTGTACTTGCAGAAAGGCAGAGCATCAGAGAAGAATAAATGAAGGAAAATACAAATTTTTTTCGTATTCTGACTTAATCTGAAAGATAAGTGCTTTTTTTTTTCCCATTAGCAATCATAGTAACAAAGCACTGAGTGACCACAGCATCTGGATAAATGCAGTGAATGACAGCAGTGGTATGAGGGATGAGCATGAGGGTTGTGACACTTTGTTATAAGGTGCCTGCCCGCCTCATGAAGTGGTATAGTGTTATTTGAAAGAGAATTTAGATTAGTTGTAAATGTATGTTCCAAACTGTTGGGCAACCACTGAAAGAAAATCTAGAAATGAGTATAATTGATGTGCTAAAGAGAGAAAATGGGTTCATATGACATTTTGATCATATGGCATCAAACAAAACCAGAGGAGGCAGAAGAAGAAGGAGAGGGAAACAAACAACAAGTGCAACAAACAGAAAACAGTTACAAACATGATAGACAGCAATCACGTTAAATGTGAATGGCCTAAATACACTCATTAAAAGACAGAGATTGTCTTATCAGAGTGGATAAAAAGCTAAGACCCAAATAAAAGTGGTCTCCAAATAACCAGTGCTCTTGACCCTGACCAATCACAGCACTCCACCCAAACTTGGAGCTCTCCAAGGATGGAGCCTAATTTGTTCAGCATATCTCAGCCAAGGGATGGACACTAAAAATGATCATAATACCCACCACTGATTGAGCATCTACTATATGTTAGGCATTGTGACCTCAAGACATGAGAAACCCTTAATGCCAATTTGGTGAAGAGATGGATAAATTAATAAACCAGTTAATTAATGAAAGCCCCAAGCAAGCTGAGTTTTCTCTTTATCTGTATCTATGCCCAGCTTTCTTTTCTGGAGATCTTCTCAGACCTAGGTTTATCAGAGCTGCAAAGGGAGGGAAGGCCATAGATTCTAACCCAACGCTAAGTTCCCCATGAGACAATTATCTCAATTTAGTCAGTGAACTTCTCATCTTCCCCTGCCTCACCACTCACTAACACTGCTCAGGACTATCTCCCTGCTTTTTCTGGTTTTGTACGCTTTTCAGGTAGAGAACAGAAAATGAATAAAGGACACAGCCTGGTAGCTTCACCAACTGGGCCATCACTATCTAACAGATATTTATCTAACAGGTTAAAATGTTAAAAACACGTTGCTATGTTCAGCTATGTAGGGTGCTGTGTAACCAAAAGATAAAAGTAAATGGGATGCAGAGACCAGAAAACTGCTAATATAACCCATAATTCCTGATTTCAGATGTTGATCACAATTCACTATTGTTTTCATTGATTTACTTTATAATAAACAGTCACATATTTATTATGTATTATATACATCCAATACACTATCATTATTGTTTATTTTGTCTCTTGAGGTTCCAGGCTCATTTTTTCCCAGAAAAGGGTTCCAGTACTAAAAATATTTGAAAACTGATAGAGTGATGAGAGCATGGTGTGGACTCAGACCGGAGTGTGAATTTTGGCTCTGAACCCTACTAGACTTATCACATGGGCCAAGTGACTTAATCTCTCAAAGACTCAGTTTCTTTATGGATGAAATATGGATAATACCTACTTCATAGTTCTTTAAATGAGGCCAATAACCCTGCTTTCTTGGTTGCCTCTCCTTACAGGGAAGCTATCACAGAAATACTGCCCTGGGTGTATTTTTTAAATGCTCCCTTTTGAGATACAGCACTAAATCGATATTCTGTAGGCTAGCAATGGCTTGCCAAGCATCAAAAAGTAAAACAGCAGAGTGACTGGCTTCAAGGATTTTCTTAAATAATATATAGTTTTGGTACTGAGTAATTCATTGACAAAACTATTGGTACCTGATATGTTTTTGTCAAGTTTTGCAAAAATGGCATAAATGTATAAGATGCCATCCACACAAGCTAACTGCCAGGAGAAAAGCAGGACTTTATGGAATATTTATAAGGTCTAATTTAAAACAGTTCCAGGCTGTCAGCCAAAAAAAGGTGCAAGATAGTTACTTCATTTTTATCATTTAAGCTTCCTATGAAATTCAACAAAACAGAAAAGGAGGAGAATTTGAAAAATTTTAGGTGCCCAAATAACACTTTTCTTGAGATTGTTCAATATACTCATAGATGTATTTTTATATAGTATCCATTTCTTTCCAAAGAACTCCTGAGATGTCATCAGAATTTCATTATGCTGCAAAAAATAGCTGGTCCTCGGTGGATTTTCAGCATAATCAACATATGGAAGAAAGCAGAGGGATTGCATGAAATATCCACAGATGGACACAGGCACTGGAATTATTAAACCATCAGACAAATCATACATGCGACACAGTGGACAAATTCCATCCACAGCATACCCTGACTCACCCAGTGAGGAGGAGAGTCTCCAACAGCTTAGATGTCTAGCCTTGTCTCCATACCATGTGCTGAGGATGGCTCGTCCCTAAGCAGCAACCTAAGCTTGAGTGAGTAGGGAAGATGCTCATGCCAATGATTTTGCTACAGTTCAACTTCTCATGCAGAAAAGTATAGATTAAATGAACTGTATGGACTAATTTTTTTTAAATCCAGATTCACTTGCTCCAGGTCAATGAAAAGGGTGCCATTTACTGAATAAAACAAAAATTGTACTCAGACATACGCCCTGATGAGCTTGAATATTGTGGCCTACTTCTAGGAATTTGGGGCCAGGACTCATGCAAACAAGGTTTCTCCCACTCTATCATGTCGGAACTAGTTTAAAATAGAATTAAAAAAAAAAACAAAACATAGCTGATCCTAACAGAAAGAACAGAAAACTCCAGAGACCAAGAGTAAAAAGAGAAGTCAGAGGAGCAAGTATGCCAGATGATACTTTGGTGACCCAAGACTCCAGGGACTGAGGACTGCACCACGGGGCCACAACTTCTGAGCATGGCCAGCGCCTGCAGCAGCGAACTCCAGCCCAGCCCAGGGTCAGCCTGGAACCCCCAAAGGCCACCAGTCAGCACGTGGGGCATGGCAGGATGCCTGCATCTCTCCATAAGATACAGAATGGCCAAGTCCAAAAAGGGGACTAGGTCTGGATGTGCAACCCAGAGAGCAGGAGCTCCATGCACAGAAACTATCTTCAGCTCAGTTCTGGAACCATGCAAGCCTACACGGGCTGAGAGAGCCATAATGAGCACTCTGCATGGGGAGCTCTGAACCAGGACAGATGGAAGTCTCACACACACACACATGCGTGTGCACACACACACACGTGTGCACCCACACACAGACATATGCATGCGCACACACATACACCACAATACACACCTTATTCTTCCTGTTTTTGAGTTGAGGAAACCGAACCACACAAGAATTACGTCATTTTTCCCACTGTCGAAGCGCTGATAAGTAATACATAAGATATTTGAACCGAGGCAGTCTGGCTAGACCACAGTTTTTGAAGCCCGATGTTAAATCCAACTCCGAACCTCACCACTGCTGAACTCACACAGCCGAACATGACAGGAGAGTGTGTCCCTGCCAACAGATGTCCCTTTGAACGGAGACTACAAACTTAGAGTCAGAGGAAATGAATGCAGTACATCCCCAAAATTTAAGAAACCGCTCACACGGTACCGGAAGGGAAATCGTTAGCCTTCTGTGCATATATGAGAAAAAAATTAGAAACTGATGAGTGAAGAGCAGAGCTTCAGCTTGTCCCTCCTAAGAAAGGAGAGGGAGGGCAGTGTGGACTAAGGTTTGGGTCCCCCAAGTCTGTATGTTGCGGTCCCACCCCCCAGTGTGGCTGTGTTTGGAGATGGGGCCCATGGGGAAGTAATCAAGGTTAAATGAGGTCACCAAGGTGCCCAATCCAACAGGATTAGTGTCCTTGTAAGAGGGGACTCCAGAGAGCTCCGCCCAGGGAGGACACAGCCAGAAGGCGGCCATCAGCGAGCCAAGGGAAGAGGCTCTCTCCAGAGCCCGGCCATGTGGCACCCTGATCTCGGCCTCCCCATCTCCAGAGCCGCCCTGTCAAAGTTGTTTTGTTTTGGGAGCCTGAGCTGACTAGGACAGAAGGAAATAAAGGTAAGAGCAGAACGGATGGAACGGGAGGAAATCAGAGACATGTTTTCCTTCATTGACTTCTGGGGTCATTTTAATCTATGGGAACTTTGGACATTCACAATATAGGTCATCTTCCAACTGTTTTTCTTCTTCAAAACTGCCTTTGCTATTCTTGGCCCTTTTTATTCTCATATCACTTTTAGAATCAGCCTGTCAATTTCCATAAAGTATTGAAGGATTTTTATTGGAATTGCACTGCATCTACAGATGTACTTGGAAATAATGACGTTTTTACAAAAGTATGTCTTCCAATTCAGGATATAGCAAGTCTCTCCATAAATGAGAAGGGTCTTTATAATTTTCAGTATAGAGATCTTACATATCTTTCACTAGATTTATTACTAGGTGTTTCATGTTTGGGATGCTAGAGATAAGTTATTAAAATTCTATTTCTAATTGCTCAATGACCGTGTATAAAAATGCAATTATCATTAACCTTTTATCTTACAACCTTAAAAACTTTACCAATCAATTCTAATAGTTCACCTGTAGGTTCTTTTGGATTTTCTGTGTACACTTCCCAGTGCAATATCTGAACACACCGAATCCAATATCTGAACGATTTTCTATTTGCTGAGTGATTTCCTCAGCTGCATTCCTGGCTATTTTTTAAAGTAATAGTCAGGAATTACGCTTCTGGTTTATTTCAGTCACATTACAGGACATCAAAGGATGTCCTGTCTTCTCTGTCCACCCACCTTCAGCCCAGGCTGCACGCACGGACAGCATACTGTGCTGTCTCTGTCTTTCTGAAATGATCTGTACATGAGCTCAGGTTCCCTTGTCTTTCCTTTGTCTTGAAAACGACTGTCTTCTTCGATTTTATATCCCCCAACACCTGCTGCAAGACAATAAGCTCTCAAAAAACATCTACAGAACCCAAGAGTCAAACTAAGTCACCTGAGTCCACTGGTGGTCAAGGGTTTCACTATGTGACCTTACACAATCTTACCCAATCTTCATAAAAACCTGTGAGGTAGGAAGAGCACATATAATGAATAACCAGGTAACAGGAAACTATGGGTCAAAATAGTAATTAAGTAGGGGTTGTTGACAATTATAAGCCTGGCCTGGAGCAGACCCAGGGCCAGGGACACGTGCACTTTCCCTCTTGGTGTACTGTTTGCATACAAAAATGGAAACGCTGAGAATGTGACTCTGGGTCAGATTTTTGTGTGGTATGCACATAGAAAGAACTGCTTTGGTTCATTATTGACAAATACATCCTTTCTTAGCATCTGAGGCTTTAGGAATCAAAGGGCCATTGTGGTCCACTGTGGAGCACTACAGAAAGCAAGAGAGTCTCCTGCCCTTCTTTAAAACTGACCATAAACTAGGCTACATGGCTCAAATCTACTGATCATTACAGTCAAAATAGGCTGTTCTCAACTGAAGTGTGACTCACGAAAATTTGTATGTTAAAGTCCTAACCCCAAATGTGACTGTATTTGAGAAAGGGCCTTTAAAGAAGCAGTCAAGGTTAAATGAGGTCATAAGGGTAAGGCCCTGATCCTATATGACCAGTGGCCTCATAGGAGGTAGAGGCACCAGGGATGGGCACAGAGAAAAGCCACATGTGAGGACACAGGAGAAGGCAGCCATCTGCAGGCCAAGGAGAGGCCTCATGAGAAACCCCACCTGCTGACACCTTGATCTTGTTCTTCCAGCCTCCAGAACTGAGACAATAAATGTCTCCTGTTTAAGCCCCCACTCTGCAGGATTTTATTACAGCCACCCGAGCTGACAAAGCTATCAGACACAGATCCTTCCTCGTGGGTCTGCATCTCCCCTGCTTCATCTCTCTCTTCTTTCCATGGACAGCCTCCCTCACTTCAGGTACCCAGGAAACTCAAAATGATGGCTCTTCCATTCACCATTGTCTTTTGCAGCAGAGCCCTACCTTGGACCCTGCCTACCCTCATTCCCAAAACGCTCCCATCCTGTGTGTACAACTTTATATGTGGACATGAGAGGAAGCAAAGGAGAGGAGAACCACCTGCTGCATGAGCTGGTGAAGCCCTGTCGGCGGAACGCAGCCCACCCGCATATGGAGAACACGGCTGTCCGCATCAGCGACCCCGTCCACAGGGGGCACCTCACCCCCGAATAAAGGTAAGAGGAGAGGGCCACAGCCGAGCAATGGGGGTCCCAGCTTGCTCTGATGCTGACTCCTTTCCCACTTGATGGGCTATTCAGTGCAGTAAGGGCAGCAGAATAACTAAGGCAAAATGAAAAATGTATTACCGGTAGATTCTTTGATCAGGCACTGGAACAGAAACAGATCTGCTGGACAAACAAGTTTGCATGCAACAACCTTGCAACGATACATTTAGGTAAAACTCTAAATTTTTATAAATACTTAAATTCTTACAAAAAATTTCTTATTCCTTTACTTCTCTTGACTTCACCGAAGTTCCACTTACTACCTCCTTTGGAACAGTCACACAGTGCCCTAATCCTGGGGTCAAATGAGGATCACATTTCTAGTTACTTCTATTAGTATATCAATACGAGAACGTGTTCGTGGCTCTGTGCTGCCCATGTATCTTCCAGTGATGTGTGGACCATATTTTGCTTCTATAATCCAAACCATGCAAGGGCCTCACATTTTGTTCCTGCTATGTCCTACCAGGTCCCTGAGCTAATGAAATCTAATAACATCTGTAGCTCAATTAATAGTATAGTACCACTACTGGGCATTTACCCAAAGGATAGAAAAACACTAATGCAGAAAGATACATGCATCCCAATGTTCAAAGCAGCCTTATCAATAATAGCCAAGGTATGGAAGCAGCCCAAGTGTCCATCGACAGGAGAATGGAGAAAGAAGATGTGGTATGTATATATAATAGAAAATTACTCATTCATCAAAAAGAATGAAATCTTGCCATTTGCAACACATGGGTGAAACTAGAGGGTATTATGCTGAGCGAAATAAGTCAATCAGAGAAAGATAAATATCATATGATTTCACTCATGTGTGGAATTTAATAAACAAGACAAATGAGCAAAGGGGGAAAGAGAAGAGAGAGAGGAGCAAACCAAGAAAAGACTCTTACTACAGAGAACAAAGTGGTGGTTACCAGAGGGGAGGGGCTAGGGGATGATGGGGATGAAGGAGGGCACTTGTCCTGATGAGCACAGGGTGGTGTATAGAAGTGTTGAATTATTCTATTGTACACCTGAAACTAATATAACACTGTATGTTAACTAACTGAAATTAAAATTTAAAAATAAAAACAAAGTAGTATTGTGCCAATATTAATTTCTTAGGTATTTTTCTTAGTTTTAATCATTGTATGATGGTTAAGTTTGAAATCACCTTAAAATAATAAGTTTTTTTAAAAATCTGACTTTGTCATTGGCCTGGAAATGAGAGTGAGGAAAACATTAAAGCTGGTGCCTGTTTTCTGGTTCAGGAAATGAGGGATGGTGGTCCCACAGTGGTTGACAAGGAATGCTCTACTTAGTAAGAAAACAGTGGATCTGTAACCAACAATCCCCAGACTTTCCAGGGCTTAAGTCAATGAAACTGTATTTCTCCCTCAAACACCTGTCCCGCAGGGGTCTCCCAGCTTGGACTCACACTGCTGAGGCTCTTGGGGTGTGGATGGTAGAGGCCGGCAGGGAGGGCCCAACGTCCTGCCCATGAGGGGTGCGCTCACAGCCAGGCCAGAAGCAGGACACAGCACTAGCACGTCAAGCCCAGCAGCCGGCACCCAGTCACGTGGCCAGCTCCACAGCAGGGGCGCCGGGAGCCCAGGCTCTCTGTGTGCCCAGGATGGAGATGGCAGTGGGCTCTGCCCCCTCATCACCAGTCCCAGCGGTGCATCCACGCGCATCCCACCTTCACACAACAGTCGGCCGTGCTCTGAGCAGAATCTCTGGAATCACAGAATTGTTCATGAGAGGTGACCAGCCTGAAGTTCTTAGTCTGGGTCCCAGCAGTTAAGGACACTGCAAGGTCACAGCGAGCCAAACGGTTGCTAGAGTTGGTCCTAGAGTTAGTCCAGGGCAAGGATGAAAAGGCACAGCTCTTGGCAGCCTCTGAACTCACCCCAGTCAGGAGACGGGAAGCAACTAGCCTTAAGCACAACACTGTGACGGGCCAGATCTTTGTCTCTGTGTGTGACGTAGCGTTACCTGCTTGACTCCTCACCTCCACCCTGAGAACGCAGGGCTGACAGGCCCGGTTTAGGGCTGAAGAATCCACAAAAGCATGAAAGGACACAGCCCCTGCTGCCCAGGGCCTCACACCAGGGATTCCTGCAGCCGTGTGTGAACGAGCACACAGGTCGGGCTCCAGAGGGCCAAGGCCTCAAAGCCCATGCCCTCCCCCCGTGACACGCAGCCCGGGGGCTCAGCAAGAGCTGCGATGTGAAAATATCCCTGCAGCGACCTGGCAGCTTTAAGGTGGAGGCAGCCCTGTTTTATCGGGTCGAGTCGCGTATTGAAAGGACCCAGCCTGTGGAGTCTCTGACCATATGACCATATGACCATCTGATGCAGAGGCATCTTCCCTGAGTACCACTACCAGCCGTGTTAACACCGCGTTTGAAAACTGGGCCCAGGACACCCCCTTGTCACGACTTCTAGCTTTTCTTGGTGAACCACCAACTTTGGACGCTAAAACAACCTGAACTTCTGGAAGTAACCATTCCTTTAAAAAATAAAACTACCGAACGGAAAAGAAAGTCGGTGTCTGGATCGTGCATTTCCACACCGGCTCTCTTCCATGTCTCTGACAGACACTTGCCACTTTAACCCAACAACCATAGTTTGAAAACTAACACAACTGAAGAGACAGCTGGACCTACTTCTACTGAGCTAGGTGCTCTCATTTTCCCCTGGGTCGCCGTGCCGCGTCTCCTTCTGAGAATTCCTCCGGGCTTTACAATCCCTTCCCAGGTCCAAAAGACTCCCAACACCGCGCCTGTGAACCCAGAGTCCTTTCTTTCTTTGCTTTTCTTTCTGTTAATGAGTGCAGGCCTGAGTGACTGACATGGCATGCCCACAGGAAGTGAGTGCCTGAGGGACGGCAGGGCTCTTTCAGGGGCTCAGCCCACCCCTCAGCCCCGCCACGGCCCCGCCACCACCAGGAACAAGCTCCCTCTGTTTCACCGCTGATAGCGAGGCTCATTATCGCCGGCTGGGCCGCGAGGGCTGCCACGGGTATGTGCCATCAGCCACTCACCGAGCAGGATCTATTCATCACAAGTGCTGAGACCCTGAAAAGGACTCACATTCCTGAGTAATATTTGTCCCTATGCTAATTTGATTTTGGAAAAACAGGTTTCCCTCCCAAGAAAAGCAAGGAAGACAAGAGCAGGCTTTTAGCCAAAATAAATGGGAAGAAGAAACTAATTCAATTTCTACTCATCTCACAGACCCTTTCCGAGTCAGGTTCTAAAGAGGGTCCGCGGCTTCACTTGTTTGTCCCTGTGACTTAAGACAAATCCAGCTGACCACAGCAAAGCACTTCCTTTGTCCCCGCGTCAGTTAATTGAAAGGGGACATGTTTACTAACAGCTTAATCTATTTAGTGCAAATACTCCTTTACATTCTTTTTCTCCATCAAAACAAAACAAAAAAGGCTTCAAAACTTGCATGGAAACTTCCAAAGTCATAAGCTGGCCTTTGCAGCCACGTGATGGCTTTGTGCACGTTGGCTGCACAAACATACCACGGTCAGCTCTTAAACGTCCTCCCTTTGTGAAACGCTGGGGCCAGAAGCTGGCGTTCTGAGTGGCCAGCCTCCATTGTCACAACTCCGCACCACTCACACCGCACGGACAGTATAATAGCAATGAAAGCTCACTTTGATCCAAAAACTCCCTTCCTCTGAGGATCAGCTAAAAGAAAAGCAACTTTTATGTTCAGCAGAAAACTGACCAAAGGCTTCATTAGAGTTGATATATTTAATAAGCAAACAACTGCCTGTAAGTTCACAGCAGAATGAACCAAGTTTGCTTTTCTGTAGCTGTTACATTGTTACATCAGAAGACATTTGTTTCTACCCAAGAATCGGCTACAGGAAGCTTTACCATCGGGTTTTCCAGAGAAGTACAATATAATTCTGATACTGTGCTTGCTTATATTTGACTTTAATATAGAGTATCTTTTAAATTGGATGTAACTATAAAACTTTCATAAAATTAAAATGCATGATCTCATTAAATCAAATCAGTCTTTAATTGAAATAATAAAAATCGCACTGAAGTAATGGTCTCTGAGTCAATAGCCCCACAAAGTAGCAGCTGGAGAGCCAATCTTTGCCATCTGAGTGGCTATTTCTTCAACATTTCCGTAATTAAAAGATGAAGTTCAGATACAGACTCAAACTGCACCCCGACCTGGCAGATTTCCACCCCACCTGAGCAGGAGGGGTGGACGGACCATCGCTGAGTGAAATGGCAGCACCAGATCTGGAGATGTTAAAAACAACAAGGCAAACCCATGCCAAGTTCATACTCAGTCAGCTAGAGATGAAAGTGAATTTTTTGTTGTTGTTTTCACTGCACACCAGAAATAATGTTTTCCCAGTATGATACACCGTTACTGCTAATTTGTGGATTATAGGATTTATAAGTATGATCTCCATTTTTTTCAAGTGTCATGAAGGAAGCCAGTAAGAAAATTCGACTTTACAAATGCATTTTATTTCTAAGAAAGGCTCCTATTCATTTAAATCTTCAAGGTAACACGTGTTACTTTTGTGGGTTGAACAGATGTTGAGTTTTTCCTGAGTGAATGTGACAAAGGGAAGGAGGGACAAAGGAGCTCAGGGCAGAGCCAAGAGTAATCACTATTAAGTGTGTATCTTGGCTTATGACAAACCTTTAGCTCGCAAGCTGGGCCGGAGAGAAGTGAGGACGGGGGTGCGGGCAGCAGAAGGAACATGGCAGGGTGGACAGAGGTGGTGGTGCACACAGCCCACAGACACTGGGGGAAGTGACTGGAGTCGGGGTGGCGGGCAGGGCTGACGCCAGGCTGGGAATGCAGAAGAGCCACAGGCAGGGACGGCAAGGCCTGGTGTGTGGGCAGCGCAGCAGGTGCTGAGGTGGACCGACCCCTGAAAGAGGGGAGGTGGGGGAGCAGGGTGTCGGAAGAATCACCCACGGCAGGACTGTAATCACGAACTGTGACAGCAGTAAGACTGAGGACAGGGAGCCAGGGTCAAATCATCCAGGAAGGAAATAAAAGGCACTCTAAAAAAAGAACACATTTATGGGGCGCCTGGGTGGTTCAATCAGTTGAGCGTCTGCCTTCGGCTCAGGTCATGATCCCAAGGTCCTGGGATCGAGCCCCACGTCAGGCTCCCTGTGTAACGGGGACTCTGCTTCTTCTCCCTCTGCTCTTCCCCCTGCTTGTGCCCTCTCTCTCTCGATCTCTCTACATCTATCTCTCTGATAAATAAAATCTTCAGAAAAATTTAAAAATTTAAAAAGAACACATTTAGTAGAGAACAAAATGAAAATTATTAAACTGAAAAATATAATCGCTAACATAAAAAACCCAGTGTCCTAAATGCCACAGGAAAAAAGGAAATGACTGCACTGCAGGGCAGAGCTGTGGAGATTACCTACAACAGGGGCTTGAGAAGATGGGCGGAGGCAGAGAGGTTAAGGGACGGATGAGGGGTGGCATGTGCCCAACACAAGAGCTCCAGGGCAGCGACTCAGAGAGAAAGGGGAGAAGCAGAGTTTAAAAGACAACGGCACAGAATTTCGAAGGATCCTCAGAAATACTTCTCAAATAGAAGCATACTGAGTGAGTCCTGATGGAGTAGACGAGTCAGTCTATCCCTAGACATACTGCAGTGAATTTGCCGAACACCAGCGGTAAGATTTTAAAAGCAACCAGAGAGGAAAGACAACTAATGTGCAAGGGACAAAGGCTGACCGTGAGCGAGGACAGACGCAGCGCCCACGTCCTGCGGGAACGGCGGCTGCAGCCACAGTGCCAGCACACCCACCCTCCATCCACCACGTCCGTGCATTCTTCTTCCCGGCCCCGGGGCACTTCCTGCCCCCCCCCCCGGTCCAGACCCCTGCACAACATGCCTGCCGTTGGCATAGCTGCCTCTCCTCCCGTCTCCAGGCTTCTCCTTTCGTCTGCCTGAACTCCTGCACCCCCCACGACCACCCCACAGACACCTGACGCACCCTTCATCCTGCTACCCCTCCACTCACACCTCCAGCAGCCCGTGCCTGCTCACTGGCTGCACCACACTTAAACAGCCAGGCTGTGCCAAGCACTGGACAAGCACACAGATAGCAGACGCGTTCCGCATCCTCAAGAAGCCCCAAGCAAAGACAATGAGAACAATGAGTTGAAAAAGCAGATGTATCAAAAATATATATATACATATATATATAAATTATTGCAGAAATACAGAGACAAACAGGGAAAATCAAATGTGTCATCAATGTCCATGTCACCTTTGCACAGGAAATGCGGACAGCAAGTCCAAGCCCCCTGCACACCCAAGGCCCCAGGCTCTTGGCAATGTGGCACCCATCACTCCCCCATGTTTTCCAGCGCTCTACTTCTGCTCACCTTGGGCAGACTCATCTCATCCCTCTCCTCTGAGCACACTGCAGTCTATCGGCCGCGATCATGGTGTTCCCACCCTCTGCTCGACCGGGCTCGCTGGCCCCACTCGCCCACACCCACCTGGGCGAGACTCTCCCACGAGCACGCCTCGGGTTCCTGCTGAGCTGTTCTCCCTGACTGCCCGTTGAATGTAAGGACACCATTATTTTCACTTGTTTTGTGTTTATGACCCAACTCTTCTCAATTGAAATATTAAGTCCCCTTGAAGGTGTTGTGGAATGATACGAGACCAGAAGATGAAACTTCTTAGTTCTGACAATAAATAATCTTTTATGATCTTGTACGATCTACTTAATTTTGTCTCAATTTACTCTTCTATAGAATAAGGGTGAGAGGCCAAATAATCTCTTCTACCTGCCTCAGCTCTCAGCTATTCCACTGTATTCTTCACATCAGTGAGGACGATGAGACAGTAAGCATTCAACAAATACCAGCTAACTGATCTCTCTTCTCTAATAGCTTACACTGCGAGCAAGCTGCAGGGTAGGGACAATGCCAATCCTTACAAGGGGGACTCCCACACGTTCCCGGTCCAGCAAAGAACACCTGTATGATTCCAGAGGCACCCTCACGAGCGGTGTAAAGTGTTCTTAAATACCTAGTCAGGTCCTGCGCATTGTCTGAGACCAACCTCCACTCCCCGTCAGGCGCCACATCTACGACTCTTTTATCATGGTCAGACTCTCTGAGAATGTGGTTTTGGTTAATAATTTTTTTCCACTACTTAAAGAAAACAAAGTGTATCTGGCAAATTCTGTTTTCATTTCAGTCCTAAATGAACAGAACATTAAGTAATTTTTCTTGGCATAAATGTTTTGTTTAGAACCCAAGGACCTCTGCCAGCTAGATATAAAACAAAGCTGGACTTAAATCCACACGTCACATCGCTTTTATTCCTAAAAATTATTGACAACAATTTATTAAAGTTGTTTCAGAGAGACTTCTCGGTGATAATACCCCAAAATTGAAAATTGAAGAGGATTTTTATTTCGTGTACCTCTGACAAGCTTAGTATAGGGCAAGAGCCACCCAGACTGCACACAGGCTTCGGACAGAAGCAGCCAGAGGAGGCAGTACTCGGGCCGGGGCTCAGAGGGCAGTGCTTGGGGGGGCATACAGCTTCCGGGCCAGCAGCTCTCAAACTTGGGCTTCACTGGAGTCACCTGGAGAGCTCGTTAAAGAACAGATATTCCTGATTCGGGAGTAGGGGGAGGGATCCCAGGAATCTACACGTCTGACAAGTTCCCACGTGAGGCCGATCCTGCTGACCCAGGGACCACCCTGAGAAGCACCGTGGAGAAAGGATGGGACAAGCAAAGGGGCTGTCGGGGTGCCGGGGTCAGGGCCTCTCTCCCCAAAGACACTTGCTAGCTTGGTTAGGGAACCTTTGAAGCTCTCCGAGGGATTATAACGTGCACCCCAGTTACCCATGAGTAGCCCAGGCCAGAGCACGAGTGACTTCCCAGGCTTCATATCACTCACAGACCTGGGGATTCTTAAGACGCCAACAAAGCCACTGACGGTTCTGGAGATTTTCTCCTCCCAACTTACACGAGCAACGTCACAGGTCCGGCCCGGGCCCTGGGCATTGTGGTCTGTCCACATCTCTCTACTCCCACTAAGTTATAAGCTCCACACGAGCAGGGACCTCAGCCATCTCGCATGCTGCTGCGCCCCGTGCTGGGCCCAGCAGGCACTCGGTGTGGATGTGTGCTGAACGAATATACTGGGAGGCATTACAGCCTTTCACGTGAGGGAGAGTGTTGGCCAAACCTGCATTTCACCTGGGTCCTCCGACTGAACTTTCTATACAGGATTTAAAGACAAAAACAGGCCTTTTCTTGTATTTCAACAATCCTGGAAAAGGTAAAGAGAATATTGGAATGCAAGAAATAGAAAAGGTTTAACATTTTTTTAGGTAAAATCTGTAAGACTCAAAGACAAGAAACATTGCTTACTTTAGAGAGAATCTGTGGCTTTTAATTATCAATAGAATCCTCAAATATTTGGGCACCTGGGTGGCTCAGATGGTTGAGCGACTGCCTTCGGCTCAGGTCATGATCCTGGAGTCCCGGGATCGAGTCCCGCATCGGGCTCCCTGCTCGGCAGGGAGTCTGCTTCTCCCTCTGACCCTCCTCCCTCTCATGCTCTCTGTCTCTCATTCTCTCTCTCTCAAATAAATAAATAAAATCTTAAAAAAAAAAAAAGAATCCTCAAATATTTAATTAAGACATATTAAAGAAAAAGTATCAGACTTCTTAATTCTACCTCTGCCCCATTTCTTCTCTTGTCTTACTCTTCATCATGACCTGGATGCTATCTGACCCACAGAATCATAAAATTGGGCCTGCAGGGGCAGCTCTCCACCATCAAGGTAAAATGGCAAATACTGGATCAGACCCAAAGAGATTCTGAAATCACAAGTAAGTTGCATGAGCAAGTGGCTTAGCCCCCATGGCTCCTACTCTGATACAGGATATCCTGTCTTAACCTACAGCTATGGCCTCAGGACCTATGACCAGCTAGTGCAGAAATGGAGAGCTCGGGCCTGGTGTACAGATGGTGTATACTCTAGTGCAAATGGGGCACTACAGCCCCACACGAGATGGGTCTAAAGGGCAGCGGTGGAGGGAAATCCTCCCAAGAGGAAGAAGTTCAAGCCAAGTACCCAGCTGTTCATTTTGCCCAAAAGGAAATATGGCCAGAGATATCATGAACAGTAGCTATCACTCTGGTGGACAGAGATTTGGAAGGAATATTTGGGAAATGGTAACAAGGAAGTCTTGGGAGGCAGCATGTGGACAGACCTCTCCAAGGGACACAGAGTGTGCATCTATTTGAGCTACCTGGGAAGCTTACCCAAGGGCAACTTCATCAGAGAAGGACTGGAGAACCAGGCTTGTGACAGGCCTGCCTCTGTCCCCAGCCACCCGTGGCCTTGCCCCAGGGGCTCTTGAACGGCATGGCTAAGGCAACCGGAGCAGGATTAGGGTGGGCTTAGCAACACGGACTCCCACTCCCACTCTCTGTGGCTATGGCCACCGCCCAGACTGCCAACCGCAGAGACCGACTCCGTGTCCTCAACATCATACCACCCGCGAGGAGAGCAGGCACCCCACGACAGCATGCCGCTTGCACTTCCACCAAGTCCTCTCTCTGCAACAGGCAGGTACTCTGAGCAGAGGCTTGTCTTCCCTGCCCACAGTGCTTCTGCCAAAATCACCACCCATGAAATTACAAAACATCTTTATCATCAACAGATACTCCACATAACATTGCTTCTGACCAGGGAACTCCAGCAAATTACGTATGGCAACACACTCATGTTCGTGACACTTACTAGTCTGACCACGTTCTCCGGTACTGAAGCAGCTGGCCTAATGGGAGAATGGCCTTGTTCACGACTCAGTTGTGGAACCAGGTGTGTGGGGACACCTTGCAGGACTGGTACATGCTCTGAATCAGTGACCAATACGAGGTTCAAAGTTCAGCTTGGGTGTATATCCCAGGAAATCCTTCCTGAGTCCCACTTCCCAAAGCACACACACTCTGACTGGGCTGGGTTCTCCTATATCACATATCTCCCTTTATCATAATCATTACTGCACTTAACTAAAATTACCTGCCTACATATTATTCTCCCTCTGCCCTAAATTTAAAATGCTCAAAGGCAGGAAACATGTCTTACTCATCTCTGTATTCCAAGATGCTAGCATGGTGCCTGCCCATATATAACAGTTGATAAGTATTTGTTAAGTCTATCCCATGAAGCTTTACGATGTATATGCTTTGACACACTTACATACAGGCAATTCTGTAGTAGTCACCAAGAAATCATAAACACCAAGCAAACACATTGCTTCAATACCTCACCTGTTATTTCATTCAACCCCAATCAGGATGTTTAACTTGATGTATTTCTGACCACATCTCTCTGCATCACAGCCATCTACTCCCATCAAGGTATTCACGTGCATACAAACTACAGGTTCTACCTTTTTCCTCTGTACCCCATGCTGATCACGTGTGAGATACAAAATAATCATTTATAGATGATTATTTTGATTTATAGATAATCTACTTTTAGTAGATTAGAAGTAAAGGGACTAGTAAAAGAATCATAAAGAAAATATTACCTAACAAATTTGTAGACTTTAGCTAAAGCAAGAGTTAATGGAAAATTTGTGGTCTTAAATATATATGTTAGAAAAGAAGAACGCTGAAAATAAATGAGCTAACCATCCTTCTCGAAAGAAAAAAAGAAAGAAAAGAAAAAATGTAAAACAAACCAAAGAGAACAGAAGAATTAAATAATAAAGAGCTGAAATTAATGAAATAAAAACATTCAATAAAGAGAGCCAAAAGCCAAAAACTTGTTCCTTGAAGTGATTGGTGAAGTTGACAAGTTTCTGACACTGAGCAAGAATCTATAGAAAAGTAACAAACCACTAATATCAGGAATGAAAAGAGGGACATCACTACAAACACTTCAGGAACTATAAAAATAATGTTATAAACAGCTTTATACTACAAATACGAACATTTAGAGCAAATTGAAAAATTCCTGGAAAAATGCAACTCATCAAACTGACTCAAGAAATAAAACTTAAATGGTTCTATAACAATTAATGAAATTGAATCAGTAATTTTCCCACTAAGAAAATACCCGGATGGTTTTAGAAGTGACTTCATCAAACTTCATCAAACTGTCATCAAACAGATCACTAATCCCTTAACAAAAGTGAGGGAACAGAAGGGAAATCCTTATCCAGATAAGGAATATCTGCCAAAATCTGAAGCAAATGTCACTTCTGTGGCAAAACACTGGAAGCATTCCTTTACTACCTGAAACAAAGCAATGGCGCCACCATCTCTTCTCCTCGACAGGAGGTACGGCCTGCACAGCGAGAGAAGAGAACGAGATTAAAGACCTGACAATTGCGAGAGAAGGAATTTCATTATTTACAGACAATGTGGCTTCCAGAAAACCCAAAAAGAATATTCAGACAAATTATTAGAAACGATCAGAGCTGATCAAAATAGCTTAGCAGACAATCCACCTACAACAATCAGTACCACTTCTTAACCAGAGACAGAAAAGAAAAACAATACCATTCAAATAGCAATGAGGTATGAATCTGACATAAGATGGGCAAAACCTGCATGGAGACATTTTATGAAATGTTACTGAAAGGCATTAAGGAAGAACTACAGAACAAGTGGAAAGACTATGTTTATACACAGAGAGACTCAGTATCCATAGCGGATGTAGACACAACAGAATCACAATCCCAGTTCCGATGAGGCTTTCTATGGAACGTGACAGCTGATTTTAAAATTCATATGCAGCAGTGAAGGGCCATGAATAGCCAAGGTAAGTCTTGAGGAAGGTGACAGTGGGGAGATGGAGCCCACCAGACAGCAAGAAACATCCATAACTCCAGAGTACATAAGATAGCGATGAAGCACTGACAACCAACCACTGGAGAGGACCGAGAAAGAAAGTTGGAAGTTGATATAAAACAAAGACAGTCTGTATTCCACTGAGGAAAGGACAGCTATCTATTAAACAGTCCTGGGAAAAATCAAGTATCTACTCTGGAAAAAATCAGACTGGATCCCTACATTCTATCATAAACAAAGCTCTATTCGAGGTAATTCAAAGACACTTCAGGTGAGTCTCTTCATGATCTGAAGGCAGAGAGATATCTCTTAGAACACGAAAAGCACTAACCATAAAGAGAAAGTCTGATAAACTAGGCTACATTAAAATTAGGGACTTCTCCTTACCAAAAAATAATATAAATAAAATGAAAAAATTAGTCACAAACTGGGATATTAGCAACACATCTAACTGACGAAGGACCTACAAACTACTACATATGACTATACTAGGAAAAGGTAAATGATATGAGATAAATAGAAAAAAGTTATGAATGGGGATTTCACAGAAGAGGAAATATAAACAGAGAATTATCATATGAAAAGTTTTTCTACCTTAGTAATCAGGAAAATTAAAATTAAGACTGCAATGAGATTACACGTTACACTTAACTAGATTTAAGAAGCTTAACAATGCCAAATGTTGGAGACACTGCAGGTTAGTGAGAACTTTACCTACCCTCTTGGGAATGTATGTTGTTACAACCACTATGAAAGCACTATAAAAAGCATCTTGAGAGGCACCTGGGTGGCTCAGTCAGTCGAGCATCCAACTCTTGATTTCAGCTCAGGTCATGACCTCAGGTTCTTGGGAGCCCACACTGAGCTCTGCTCAGCAAGGAGTCTGCTTGCAATTCTCTCTCTCCCTCTCTCTCTGCACCTCCCCCCTCTCTAAAATAAAGAAATAAATCTTTTTTAAAAAAGCATCTTGACATTGTTTTCTAAAGTTGAACATTTGCATGCCTCACCTAGCAGTTTTATTAGTAGGTATGTACCCTAGCAAAGTCCTCGCACCTCTAAATTCAACAGAGGCACTCTCATAGCAGCCCTGAGTCTAATAAAAATAAAATAAAATAAGAAAAACCTGAATGGCCATTGGCTGGAGAATGGATAAACAAATTAAAGTGTAAGCATCACACAGTAGAAAACTATGTAGCAGGAGCAAGATGGCGGAGGAGTAGGAGACCTGGATTTCGTCTCCTCTCAGGAATTCAGCTGGATAGGGATCAAACCATTCTGAACACCTACAAACTCAACAGGAGATCGAAGAAAGGAATAGCAACAACTCTCTGAACAGAAAAGC